>NC_044034.1:140037441-140337441 GCF_901765095.1 Microcaecilia unicolor | reverse complement strand
TTTATACCCTTACGTTTCAAAATGTATGCTACTTTTTTTGTTTGCCCTTGGGATAGATGCTTGTCAGTTTCCTAAATGATACCACAAAGTAATGCTCCTTTCTAAGAGTAATCCTAAAATAGTAGTGAAAAGAAGATACAAAATGCTTTGTTAGATAAAGTTACAAAGTTAACAAATTCTGTTCTGTTTCAGGCTAAGCAATCTGTTCCATGGAATGGACAAAAACACCCCCGTGAGGTATACAGTTTATTGTGGCCTTATAAAAGTTGCATCCACGTGCAGTGCTATCCAGTATATTCCAACGGATCTCGATCAGGTGAGCTGTTAGGACTGCCTTCCTTTACATAGTGAGGTATTTACTAACAGTTAATGCATGTTTTCTGCAGTGAAGCACATATGAATAAAAGGGAATTGTGGCTAACTTTTAGTGACCCGCATGACGTCAGGTGTTACATAAAATGTAAACCTTTCAGTATTTTCCTGGCATGGCTGACCTTAGAGTGACCTTAGGCCACTCACTTTTCTTGCAAGATCTTCATAGAACAACTGAAAGTAAGGGCAGTGTTCAAAACAATATCTATAAGCTTGCAAACTCAGAATAAGGGATGCACTTGGATGCTGTCAGAACTTAATTTCTTGTTCTGTGCTAATTGAGAGCCCTCTGCCTGTGTGACAAAAACCGACCCGCCACTCAGTTATCATAGGCTATCTTACACTAACTGGTTTCAACAGTTTATGTGCACTTGTAATAATGCTTTCAGACACCTGAGGAGTTCTAGCAAATCGGAGAAGAAGCAGTAGGCAAAATCTAGGCACTTTCTATATAGTCATAGCATGGCAAAATGCTTGAGTTTTTAATGAATATAAAGAAAAAGGGGATATCTTTTTATTGAGCTAAATTAATGCAATTTTTGACTATTCCTGGAGGAAAAGTCCATAACCCATTATTAAGGCGGACCTAGGGAAGGTCACTTATTCCTGGGGCTACCAAGTACTTCTGAGCTGGACTGGCCACTGTTGGAAATAGGATACTGGGCTAGATGAACCCTTGTCTGACCCAGTAGGGCAACTCTTATGCTGACTAGTTTTGGGGGACTTACACAGGGATTAAATTACTTTATCCACCATGGCAAAAGACTCCTGAAGGAAATTGCTCTTATCAGAAGTAATTATCTATACACCTGTGACTGCCCAAAAATAGTTATGGCAGGTATAGCTGCCCTGGGATTAGCATGGGTATGAAAGTGACTGGGCATCTTCCTGCAGGGATAGAGGAGGAATAGACCACTTGTAGGCCATAAATCACCTTTATACCCGACAAAGTTTTCAGATATAAATTTGGGAATACTTCTGAATGGGAGCTGAAATGTGCCGAGTAGTAGAATATAATTTTGATGGCTGGACACAAGACCACCATTACTGATGGAAAATCCTGCCAAGTACACCTGATTTGCAGTTTACTGTATAGGTCTTGACAGAGGTAAAATGCTAGTTGTAAAGCAAGATTTTAATGTAAAGCAGTATGCTCTGCATGGAATGTAATAAAAATAATTTGAAATAGTTTTCCTTGCATTCTTTTCCTGAACAGAAGTGTCCTGTAGTTTCCCCAATTGTTGCTCACTTTGTACTATCATGCCTGTACTTAGCACAGTAGATGAGGTCAGAAAAAGACCTAGATCCATCCAGTCTTCCAAGTTATTCTGTCCACAGTGCTAAAGAGACATGCACCTAGAGTTGAGTTCTAAAAAAGGTCTTGCTTTGTGTTTACAAGGTTTTTATTATTATTTGTTTATTGATTTTTTTTCCCTTTACTTTTGTCTTGTAATTCTTTATTACTGGTCAGAGGGACTCATTTTCAAAGCATTTAGACTTACAAATTTCCATAGGTTGCCTCATTTTCAAAAGAGAAAAACGTCCAAAAAGTGGCATAAATCTACATTTGGACGTTTTTCTCACAAAAACGTCCAAATTGGTATTTTCAAAACCAATTTTTAGATGTTTTTCTCTGAAGTCCATCAGAAGTGTGTTCAAATCACAAGGGGGCATGTCAGGGGCGTGTTAAGGGTGGGATCTGGGCATTCCTAACATTTGGATATTTTTGAGCCATAATGGAACAAAACAAAACCGTCCAGGACTAAAACTAAGACATTTTGAGCTAGACCTGTTTTTATAACGAATAAGACACAAAAAGGTGCCCTAAATGACCAGATGACCACTGGAGGGAATGAAGGCTGACCTCTCCTTGCTTTCTCAGTGGTCAGTAACCCCCTCCCACCCCCCCCAAAAAATGTGATTTAGAACATTATTATTATTATTGCATTTGTATCCCACATTATCCCACCTATTTGCAGGCTCAATGTGGCTTGCCAGCCTCAGATATTGTACTCGGGTCCATTAGATTAGCATGCAGGTCCTTGGGATAGTCTAGTGGTGGGTGCAGTGCACTGTAGACAGGTGGACCCAGGCCCATACCTATCCCCTACCTGTTACACTTGTGGCGGACACTGTGAGTCCTCCAAAACTCACCAGAAACCCACTGTACCCACATGTAGGTACCCCTTCACCCGTAAGGGCTTTGGTAGTGGTATACATATAGTAACATATAGTAGATGATGGCAGAAAAAGATCTGCATGGTCCATCCAGTCTGCCCAACAAGATAACTCATATGTGCTACTTTTTGTGTATACCCTACTTTGATTTGTACCTGTGCTCTTCAGGGCACAGTCCGTATAAGTCTGCCCAGCACTATCCCCGCCTCCCAACCACCAGCCCCGCCACCGGCTCTGGCACAGACCGTATAAGTCTGCCCACCACTATCCCCGCCTCCCAACCACCAGTCCCGTCTCCCACCACCGGCCCTGGCACAGACCGTATAAGTCTGCTCAGCACTATCCCTGCCTCCCAACCACCAGCTCTGCCACCCGATACAGTTGAGGGTAGTGAGGTTTGGGGGGGGGGGGGGGGCTCAACAGACAAGATAAGGGAGCAGTGGTGAGATGTGTACCTAGGAGAATTTTATGAAATCCACTGCAGTGCACCCTAGGGGGCCCTATTGCTTTCCTGGGATGTCTGTGGGACCAGTCTACAAAAATGCTGGCTCCTTCTACATCCCAATGGTTTGATTTTGTGCATTTTGTACTTTTTTTTTTTTTTTTTTTTTCAAAAATGGACCAAAAAACATGTCCAAATCACAAAACCTAACTATTTTCGTGGGGAAAAAAATAAGACGTTTTTCTTTTTTGAAAATGACCTTCTTTCCTATTCAGATTTTGGACGTTTTTTGCAAAAGGTTCAAAGTCAGACTTAGACATCATATCAAAAATGCCCCTCCACGTAACTTTGTTAAGTCTAAGTGCTTTGAAAATACGCCTCATAGTATCTTACTTCTTCAGTGGTCATATTCAATGCTAAATTTAAAAAAAGAAGGAGAGAGAGAAAGAGTTGAGGGTGAATCTCCTTCCAACAGGGAGCATTGATTGAATTTCCTTACATACAGTGGTCCCAACTTTGCCATTTTCAAGGAAGTAGTAGCTTAAAATTGTGTAGGCTATTTTCATCCTTTTGCGAACAGGGTTATCTTATCATTGCTGCTTTTTAGGTTCGAAAATGGATTTCTGATTGGAAGTTGAGCACAGACAAAAAGCACACACTTTTGAGATTACTTTACGAAGCACTCGTAGACAGCAAAAAAAGGTGAAACTTTATCAGTACAGTATATTTTGTAAAGTAAATTATCTAAACAAGAACTTTTGCTATCATTATTCAATGCTTGTTACATATTAGAAAATGTCTTTGTTTTAGTATGTGATGACAGTATGACTTCTTTGCTGAGTGTAGTGAAATGATTGATATTTTAGTCTGTGCAAAGTCTCTTCAGATTTTGAACTTGAGAACTTTGTTTAATTCTAAAGTAACCAATTCCCAGGCAAGTTGGTGGTAAGATATTTTTTAAATCATTTTTCTTTATTTGCAGCATCCAAGAAAACAAATTTACAAATAGAAAATATCATTGCAAGCAGTGACATTAGTTCCAAATTAACTACAAAGCAACTGAATTCAGTTACCAGTAGATGTCAAATGAATCAAACATTTTGAAAATTCATCCTACCCCTATCCCTCATCTTAACTTACTCTCCAATCAAGTATAACAAAACAAAACTACTCCTGGATTCACTGGGGTTCCTTAGGTCAAATCCTTCTTTCCTATTCCCCAGTCCACAGGATTTTAACTTATATTGAATTATTAGGGTAAAGATAATTATGTTTTTTTTTAACTTTCCATGTTTATTGTAAAAATGTGTTTTGTACTCAAACAAGCAAATTACAACCAACATGTACTAAACAGTGTAAAGTGCTCACTCTGGCATGACGGACCATATAGGCTCCCACACTTTTTGGTAAGTTAATAGGGGATTGTTCTCAATTTGTACATTTTTAGCTGAGAAAGCTCCGACATTGGGAGTGCTAGAAACACTGATCCTTAGGCTGTGTAGGATAATGCTATCTGACCTAAAGGAGTCTCTTAATCACATCACAGAGAGGCTGGTATAAACCAAGCTTTGTACTGCATATGGCAGGTAGTATTCTGCCAGAATATATACTGAAGGTTTCGCAGATATTTCTCAGCCAAATCTATAGGTGAATAGGATGTGGTCTGCTCTGTTTATATTTCTATATTTGGTTCACTATATTGGAAAATGAAGACAGATGATTCATCAAACTGTGTAACAAGAGGCTTGAATTCCACCAGCACTGCTGCCATATTTATCTGACCACAGACCTTGGAATTTGAACTTGGGAAACTAGAAGTATCTGCCTGGCTCGGCATGTCTGTTCATTTCCCTTCCATGTTACTTTACCCCATTAGTAAATCTGCCCCAAGTTTCAGACCTTTACCCCCAGATTCTATATATGGCAACTACATTTGCAAATGCAAATTGATTAATGAGCTAATTAGCACCATTCATTGTCTGCTTACAACCAATTATTGGCATTAATTGGAATTTATGCATGCATCGTTTTCTATAATGATGCAATGCATAAATCCGTGTAAACTCAAGGGAGTGTTTCGGGGGCATTCCCAGAATATACACGCATTGTTACAGAATAGACCTGATCTGCGCCTAACTTAGCCACTGGCATTTACACCTGCTTTGAGCAGGCATAATTACCGGCTGTTTATGTGCTTAGTTACTTTTCTAGAAAGGGCAGAGATCTTTTATAGAATAGCGATCAGCGTTTAAATATTTTGCCAATTTCTCAGCACCATTTATAAAATCTAGTCCCTTGGGGCAGTTCAGTACTGAGTGCTATTCTCTTAACATACCTGGGCACCTAGGTTATGTTATAAATACTTATGTAGCGTGGCATCGAATGTACCTAACATTTAAATGTCCACAATTACATCAGCCTTAGACCTGGCATAACTGTGGCAGGGATGCATGTAACGTAAAGTATTATGTAATTTACACTCATCTGGGAGCCCCATTCATGCTGTGCCCATGTATTTACCCCTCTTGCATGTATGCAATGTGTTACTTACACGTGCCATTAGAAAATAGTGCTTATGTGCCCTGATGTCACTTTTGTGGGTCTGTGTGCAAGATGTGTAAATGCAGATTATGGAATTGCCCTTTTAGGCCTCATGTCATGTGTGTTGCTGGGTGCAGGGTGTTTTCTTATTTTCTGCTATCCCTTTAAGTCTCCAGAATGGATTGGGTTCTTAGCCTAGTACTCCATAGAGTGGGCACTTCTGCCAGTGTGTGATCAAGATAAGGAATACTTAATGGTCCACAGCAGGACTTCTCTTTTGCCTTTGGGAGGTATTTTGGTGTTTCTGGTGTTTGACTGTTCCAGTATGTACAGTATAAATTATATGTGATACTGGTGGGGGTCTTCAGAGTTCTTACAGCCAGCTCATACAACCAATAGTCCCATTATCTAAAGCAGAACATGGAAGAATACACAGAAAACGGTCCACACATACCCCATCAAACAAAGTTTTGTTGGAAGTAGAACCATTGAAGGGTATAACAATAGGACAAGACTTGTTTGACTGTGTTAGCAACTGTTTGGAAAGAGAGAATTATACGGTAACAGACTATTCTGGTAATAGTTTATGTTCATTTAGTCATCAAATTGAGTTTTGTTGGGAGTGAATTATATGGCGCATTTGTTAACTTTGTGTAACCCACTAGGGATAGTACTGACCTTCATGCAGGCCTCTGTGTATAAAGGTTGCCCACCCCTGATCAAAAGGGATTGAGTAAAAGTAGATCATAATAACCAGTTTGGGTTCGGAAATAATTTATGGATCTGAATATGTAACTTGGATTTGGAGAAAAGGCGGCTGAGGGGAGATATGATAGAGGTCTATAAAATAATGAGTGGAGTTGATCGGGTAGATGTGAAGCGTCTGTTCACGCTTTCCAAAAATACTAGGACTAGGGGGCATGCGATGAAGCTACAATGTAGTAAATTTAAAATGAATCGGAGAAAATTTTTCTTCACTCAAAGTGTAATTAAACTCTGGAATTTGTTGCCAGAGAATGTGGTAAAGGCGGTTAGCGGAGTTTTAAAAAGGTTTGGACAGCTTCCTAAAGGAAATGTTCATAGACCGTTATTAAATGGACTTAGGGAAAATCCACTATTTCTGGGATAAGCAGTATAATATGTTTTGTACTTTTTTGGGATCTTGCCAGGTATTTGTGATCTGGATTGGCCACTGTTGGAAACAGGATGCTGGGCTTGATGGACCTTTGGTCTTTCCAGTATGGCAATACTTATGTACTTATGTAAATCCAAATAATGACTATAATTCCAAATTATGGCTATAATTTTTCAACTTTTGTTTCATTTCAGGTGTAACAAATCTAGTTCTTGCAGTTTCCATAAGATAGTATTTAATTAGAAGGAGAAAAGATACTTTTTGTAAATTTATTCAAATACTCTGCCAGTTTGCCATTTATAGAATGTTCTCTAGAAACACTGCTCCTTTTTTAAAAATTGAAATTTAAACAAATCTGTCCCAATATGGCCATACTCATGTGCTTATGCCATTTTTTTTTCTTTAGGAACTAGTTAGAGCTAACCTATGGCCTATGTTTATTTATTTATTTATTACATTTGTACCCCGCGCTTTCCCACACAATGCAGGCTCAATGCGGCTTACATAGTAATTCGAAATACAAAGTCTTATTGCATTGTCTGTACTGCTTACACTCAGCTGATTCACAAGATTAGCTCCTCCAACTCAGCCAGGGGTTCTGCTCACACTACTATTTAAGCTTACCATAAAAACTGCACTCTGCCTATAGTGAAGCATTGATGGTAAAGAATTCAATTTTTCTTTTTTCTTTTTTATTTTATTTTATTAACATTTTATAATATATCACAAAACAATGTGAATATGCAATCGGCATTCATTTTACAGGAAATAACTAAAATGAATTAAGGAAAAAAAAATACGGCCTTCCGTCCACAAATCTAAGAAAATATTGATTCCAAGATTACAAAAATCTAATAGAAATGAGGCAAAGTATACTACATACAGTTGCTACCTCTGTTTACAGACCCTAGCCTGCTATTTAGGGAAGGCGTACAACATTCGCATCTAGAAATTCTTTAAGCTGTTTAGGTTCCACAAACTGAAATTGCTTAGCCTCAAGCATTACATTACAAATACATGGAAAACGTAATACAAAATTTGCTCCCAATGCCACAACTCTGGGTCGCAGTTCTAAAAATGCCCTGCGGCGCACCTGTGTCTGCTTTGAGAGATCAGGGAATATTCGGACTTTTGAGCCCATGAACAGATTTTCTAAATGTCTTAAGGAAAGTCTTAATACAGCATTCCGATCTGGCTCCAGCATGAAAGTGACCAGCATCGTTGACCTCTGAGTAATGATCTCCAGTGAGCTTTCAAGGAAAGAAGTAAGGTTCATTCCTTCCCTCATCACAGGGGGATTCCCGTCCGTCCCCTTAAGATTCCAGATATAATAGGCTCGTGTGATGGGAGGTAATGTATTTTTGTCCATTCCTAGAATTTCAACCATATACTTTTTCACCATTTCTAAAGGGGAAATTAGTGGTGACTTGGGAAAATTAAGAAACCTAAGGTTAAGTCTTCTAGCTTGGTTCTCCAGGTATTCCAAGCGTTTGTGTAGGAAATTATTATCCTTAACCAAAGCTGTTTCTAAAGTCCCCATTTCTTGAATCTTAATATCCACATTGTCCATTTTTGAGGCCTGCTGTGCAGTCACTTGTGCTTGAATCAGAGCAGCCTCAGAAAGAGTTTTAATATCACAGGTATTTTCTTTCAATGTATTTTGCATAGAGGATTGGATATTGTAAACTATATCCCACAGTGACTCAAGCGTCACAATAGCTGGTCTAACCACACCACTTGCTGGTAAAGAGGAGTGAGATTGGACCTCACCACGAGAAAGTTTAGTAACAATATCTTGCGGTAATACCTTTAAAGCTGATTGTATTTGCTTTTCTCGAACCTGGGATCCATTCTCCGCTGCTACAGTCCTCCCCTGGAACAGGTCAGTTTGCACCCCTTCGGTGTCCGTCTCTGTTCGGGCTGCAACAAGCAACTCACTCCCAGGCTGCGGCGGAGCTATGCGTTCCACGGGGCTCAAGGAAGCCCCGTTACCACTCTCTATCGACGCAGACGCGCCGACAGTGGCAGAAGGGGTCGAAGTGCCCAGAGGACCCGGTTGTTTCCCAAGAATTCAATTTTTCACCTTCTTCCAGGCACTTGCACTGCTAGTCTCTGCCGCACACAGATGGACAAACTGATTAGATGAATGCACTAAAAAGATTGAAGCACAAAAACTATTCAGTGCGCCTCATTTGTATAACGCTGGATACATGAACTTCCAAATGTTTCAGTTTCAAATAACTGCTGCTTGTGTTTGCTGATAAGATGTATATAAGAATTGCCTTGCTGTTCTCAGTACTAAGAGATCATTGTTTTCTTTTAGACACTGTTCTGTAAGGAGTTTAAAAATAACTTGTGAATCCTAGTCTTTACCTAGTAGACTCAGCAATGGCAGTGACTATAAAAAGATATACAGAGCTAAGTTTTCAATTTTCACTGTTTCTGTATTTCAGAGAAGATCCCCTTTAGGGGAAAGAAAACAACTACAGTGGATTCAAGTCTTTTTTTCCTCCTCTCTTCACCTTTTACACTGGCTGTAGTAACTCTGTAGTTAAAGGTGGACAAAAAATACTAAACACATAGAGAATCAGTGACAACCCAGGAGAAGAGGAAAAAGACTTGAGTCCAACTTAGTTCTAAAAGTGTAGGGGGGAGTTCTATACATGGTGCCTAAAAAATAAATCTGTGTGGGAAACATTTCCGCCTCAGCGTATTCTGTAAGCAGTGCCTAGATTAGGTGCAGTATATGGAATACAGTTAGTTGATATTCTAGTGCCTAAAACTGTGTGTCCGTTTACGCCAGTGAAAATATGGCATAAATCCCAGTGCGTAGATTTAGGCTCACTGGGCCATATTCTATAACTATGTGCATAAATTTCAGAACGCCCATGAAACTCCCATTTCCCCCCTCTAATGCCTCTTTTTGCCTGCAGGTGTTAGAAGTTAGGCGCAGTGCGTTACAGAATATGCTTAGCGAGTTGTGCGCATACATTATAATTCCATATCATCAAGCTGATCAATCCATAGACTGGTGGGTTGTGTCCATCTACCAGCAGGTGGAGATAGAGAGCAAACTTTTGCCTCCCTATATGTGGTCATGTGCTGCCGGAAACTCCTCAGTATGTTCTCTATCTCAGCAGGTGGTGGTCACACACAGCAGCAGCTCTGGCTAGGCCTCCAAGCCTAATTTTTAGGTTTTGTTGAGTGCCTGGGGTTGAGGGCTCTTTTGAGCAAGTGCAAACCTGGTGGTGCCAGGTCCCTCCTTTTCTCCCCCCTCCCGCTGGCTCCGTTAAAAAAAAAAAAATTTTGAACGTCCTTAAAGGCGTTTATTTCGACGTTTATTTAAACGTTTATTGCAGCTACTCACTGGGACACCAGGTCGTTACAGCTCGGAGCGGACAGCAGGTAATTTTTACCTTTTTATAGCGGGCAGGGGGTTCCCCGATTTATCTCCACGTGGCATATGGCGTCGGAGGGCGAGGGCGTAAAGAGTCGCTTCCCGGATCGCTTGTGCGCTTCTAGAGGGGATGCGGGGGTCTTAAAGCCTGATTCGCCCTTGTTGGGTGACAGTTTCGTGGCCGATGAATGTCCCGGTCCTTCCTCCGGCGTGGCGATTTTTCCCGCCATAAACGCCCATCCCCCGCTCCTCACCTCCGCCATCTTGGCCGGCCACGCGGCTCGGACGGCTTCTTCTTGGGCCGCCCTTGAGGTTGGAGACATTAATGCCATAAACGCCCTTAATTTGGGCGACGGCACAAAAGCGGCTAAAGTTAAGCGCCGTTCTTCCCGCGCGGCTCCTTCGCGGAGTGTCGCGCCGGACGCCATTTTGGATGCGCAGCATGTCTCTCCCCCGCTCTCGCGAGCGCCGGTTGAGGGTGCGTGTAGGGCTGTTGCCCAGGCTGCGGAAGTACACAGTCGGGGGGGTTTCTCCCCCGAGTTTGTTTTGCTGCTGCATCAGGCCTTCCTTATGCAAAACGCTGCCCCTGCTCCCTCGTCTGGTAAAGAGGTTGAGGTTCCCAGAGGTAAACACCCTCGGGTTGATTCACAGGCCTTGGAGGACTTTGTCTCCTCCGATGTAGATGAGGGCAGCGTATCTGAGGTCTCCCAACGGTCCTTTGCGGATTCCTTGGAGGAGACGGATCCCCGCTCGGATGGAGCGGATGACCCCTCTGCAGCACGGCTTTTTAGCTCAGAGGATTTGTCCAACCTGTTGGTACAGGCCATGGACACTTTGAAGATTTCCTCTCCGGAGGACGTCTCTCCCTCAGCCCCTGTTGGCTCTGCCATTATGCTGGGGACGAAGCGCCCGCCTAGAACCTTCCACGTGCATGATGCCATGCACACCTTAATTGCGGCTCAATGGGATGTCCCGGAAGCGAGCCTTAAAGTGGCTAGGGCTATGTCCCGCCTCTATCCTTTGACTGAAAGTGAACGTGAGGCCTATCTGTGGCCTACCGTGGATTCTTTAATCACTGCGGTGACTAAGAAAACGGCGTTGCCGGTGGAAGGTGGCACGGCCCTAAAGGACGCCCAAGACAGAAGATTGGAGGCGGCCTTAAGGTCGTCCTTTGAGGCAGCTGCTTTAAGTTTGCAGGCCTCAATTTGCGGCTCCTATGTGGCCAGGGCGTGCCTGACTATGGTGCAGCGGGCTTTCCCCTCGGATCTTTCCTTGAGGACTGATTGGCCGGCCCTGGAATCGGGCTTAGCCTATTTGGCAGACTTGCTGTATGATGTCTTGAGGGCCTCAGCGAAAGGCATGGCTCAGACAATCTCTGCGCGGCGGTGGCTTTGGCTGAAACATTGGTCTGCTGACCACGCCTCTAAATCCCGCCTGGCTAGATTGCCTTTTAAAGGCAAGCTGCTCTTTGGGGTCGAGCTGGACAAAATCGTGACCAATCTCGGCACGTCTAAGGGCAAGAAGTTACCAGAGGTCAGGGCTCGGGCTAGTACTCGCCCTGGTACCTCCAGAGGACGGATTCAGGAAACCCGTCGGTACCGCCCGGGCAGGTCGGGCTCCTCTGCCCCCTCTTCCTTCAAGAGGAACTTCTCCCCCAAGCAGCATTCCTTTCGCAGAGACCGCCATCCCGGAGGTGCTCCCTCCGGTCCTCCCCCAGGGTCTCGTACCCAATGACGGGGCCTTGGTCCACGCCCCAGTGCAGATTGGAGGACGGCTGTCCTCGTTTATGGGCGAGTGGACCACAATAACTTCAGACGCTTGGGCGCTGGAAGTCATCAGAGACGGCTGCAAGCTAGAGTTCTGCCGACCCTTAAAAGACGGGTTTGTACTCTCTCCCTGCAAGTCTCCGGTCAAAGCTGTGGTAGTGCAGCAGACCTTGAACAATCTGATCCGCCTGGGGGCGGTCGTTCCGGTGCCAGAAAATCGGCTTGGCAAGGGATGTTACTCCTTTTTCTTTGTGATTCCAAAGAAAGGAGGTTCTGTACGGCCTATCCTCGACCTTAAAGGGGTCAATTGGGCCTTGAAAGTTCGGCACTTTCGCATGGAGACCCTCCGCTCTGTTATAGCGGCAGTGAAGGCAGGAGAGTTCCTGGCATCCTTGGTCATCAAGGAAGCGTACTTGCATATTCCCATCTGGTCTCCTCATCAACGCTTTCTGCGTTTTGCAGTAATGGGCCGACACTTCCAGTTCAGAGCCCTCCCGTTCGGGTTGGCTACTGCTCCGCGGACCTTCTCCAAAGTAATGGTGGTCTTCGCGGCCTTCCTGAGGAAGGAAGGAGTTCAAGTCCATCCTTATCTGGACGACTGGTTGATCCAAGCCCCCTCTTATGCAGAGTGCGGCAAAGCTGTGAACCGGGTGGTTGCTCTTTTGAGCTCCCTGGGGTGGATCATCAACTGGGAGTAAAGCCAGCTGCGCCCGACTCAGTCCCTGGAGTATCTGGGAGTTCGATTCGACACCCAAGTGGGCAGAGTGTTCCTGCCAGACAATCGGATTGTCAAGTTTCAGGCTCAGGTGGACTAGTTCCTAGTAGCCTCTCCTATTCGGGCTTGGGACTACGGCAGCTGTTGGGCTCTATGACGGCCACGATGGAAGTAGTGCCCTGGGCAGGGCTCATATGAGACCACTACAACAATCTCTGCTGCTGCGCTGGACTCCGATGTCGGAGGATTATGCTGTGCGCCTTCCCTTGGACCCAGCAGTGCGCAAGGCGCGGAGCTGGTGGACGCAGACAGACAAGTTGTCTGCAGGAATGCCTCTGGTGACCCCGGAGTGGATTGTCGTCACGACAGACGCCTCTTTGATGGGCTGGGGAGCCCACTGCTTGGGAAGGACAGCGCAGGGGCTCTGGTCTCCTGCAGAGGCAAGTGGTCTATCAACCTCCTGGAACTCAGAGCCATTCGGTTGGTGTTGTTGGAGTTCATCCCGGTACTGGTGTTGAAGCCTGTACGGGTCCTGTCGGACAATGCCACAGCTGTGGCCTATGTCAACCGCCAGGGAGGTACCAAGAGCGCCCCTCTAGCCAAGGAGGCCATGAATCTATGCCAGTGGGCGGAAGCGAACCTGGAACAGCTGTCAGCGGCCCACATTGCCGGAGTCATGAATGTCAAGGCGGACTTTCTCAGTCGCCATACCTTGGAGCCCGGAGAGTGGCAGCTATCTGCTCAGGCGTTCTTGGGCATCACGAAGCGCTGGGGCCAGCCGAGCCTAGATCTGATGGCGTCATCGGCCGATTGCCAAGTGCCGCGCTTTTTCAGCAGAGGACGGGACCCTCGATCCCTGGGAGTAGATGCTCTTCTCCAACGGTGGCCGACACAAGAGCTTCTCTATGTGTTCCCGCCCTGGCCCATGTTGGGCAGGGTGCTAGACCGGGTGGCAAAGCATCCCGGCAGGTTAATCCTGGTGGGTCCGGATTGGCCCAGACGTCCCTGGTATGCGGACTTGATCAGGCTCTCGGTCGACGATCCTCTGCGGCTGCCAGTGGAGCAGGGCCTGTTACATCAGGGTCCCGTGGTGATGGAGGATCCCTCCCCCTTTGGTCTTACGGCCTGGCTATTGAGCGGCAGCGTCTGAGAAAGAAGGGCTTCTCAGACAAGGTCATCGCCACTATGCTGAGAGCGAGGAAGCGCTCTACTTCTACTGCTTACGCCAGGGTTTGGCGTATCTTTGCAGCGTGGTGTGAAGCAGGCTCACTTTCTCCCTTCACTGCTCCAATTTCTTCAGTGTTGGCGTTCCTGCAAGAAGGTCTGGAGAAAGGCCTGTCGCTCAGTTCCCTGAAAGTTCAGGTAGCGGCTCAGGCTTGCTTCAGGGGCCAATATAATCCAACCGGACAGAAAGCAGTGTGTTAGAGGCCGCCTGAAGGGTGCTTCCCTGGCTTCGCAGCCAGATGTGGTGCGCTTTCTCAAGGGAGTTAATCACCTGCACCCTCCTCTGCCCTCAGTGGTGCCTGCGTGGAATCTCAACCTGGTGCTAAGAGCATTGCAGAAGCCGCCTTTTGAACCCTTGTCGAGGGCATCTCTGAAAGACCTGACGGTGAAACCAGTCTTTTTGGTGGCTACCTCTTCAGCCAGAAGAGTTTCCGAGCTCCAGGCACTCTCATGTCGAGAGCTTTTTCTGCAGTTCACTGAGGCAGGAGTGACTATTTGCACAGTGCCTTCCTTCCTGCCCAAGATTGTTTTTCGCTTCCATGTGATTCAGCAGCTCTGTCTCCCTTCCTTTCGTAGGGAGGTTTACCCAGAGGAATACTCTGCTCTCAATTTCTGGATGTGAGACGAGTCATCATCAGATACTTGGAAGTGACCAATGATTTCCGGAAATCGGATCATCTGTTTGTCCTGTTTACAGGTCCTCGTAAGGGTCTGCAGGATTCTAAACCTACAGTGGCAAGATGGGCAAGGAAGCCATTGCAGCGGCTTAGGTGGCCGCGGGGAAGGCCCATACCTTTGCCAGGCATTACCGCTTGACTGTGGCTGCTCGGGCGGAGGCCCGGTTTGGAGCTTCAGTGTTGCGGTCAGGGATTTCTATGTCCCGCCCTGGGTGAGTACTGCTTCGGTACATCCCACCAGTCTATGGATTGATCAGCTTGATGATATGGAAGGTAAAATTATGTATCATACCTGATAATTTTCTTTCCATTAATCATAGCTGATCAATCCATAGCCCCTCCCAGATATCTGTACTGTTTATATTCTGGTTGAATTTTAGGTTCAAGTTTAGCCTTCAGTTACTTCAGGAGGACTTCGTGTTCAAGTTCTTCTTTCACTTGGATTCTTCAAGAGTTGAGACGAGTTTGTGTTACAGTGAGCTGCTGCATTCCTCTCCCCTCCGTTTTACGGGGCTGGATTGAGATTTAAATTCTGCCGGCACTCCCTCCCGCTTCGTGCGGCTGTAGGGCAGCTTTGTACCCCTCCCGCTTCGGCGGTGTTAGGGTCAGTCAGCTCCTCCCGCGGTTGCGGTTGCAGGATAAGCCAGATCCCCCCGCATCGGCGGGTGTGGTGTCCCTCCCCCGCTCCGCGGGGATGAGCTGGACGGATTCCCCTCCCCCACTTGTGTGGGGATGAGCTGGGTTAATTCCCCTCCCCCGTTTCGGCAGTGGTGAGCTGGGCAGAGTGTCCCTTCGTGGGTGTAATTCTCTAAGTGCTGAGTCCTGCGGATGGAGCTTTGATATCGACATACTGAGGAGTTTCCGGCAGCACATGACCACATATAGGGAGGCAAAAGTTTGCTCTCTATCTCCACCTGCTGGTAGATGGACACAACCCACCAGTCTATGGATTGATCAGCTATGATTAATGGAAAGAAAATTATCAGGTATGATACATAATTTTACCTTATTGCCAATTAGTGCTCATTATGGCTTGTGTTAAGATCCTCTCTTGGGTTACCACCACTTCTGTGTTTAATACATTTTGCCCACCTTTGGTCTGAACAGCTGCACCCACCACTTTTCTGTGTCTCGTATTATTCTGCTGAGACTCTGTGTGTTTTTGAAAATCTGAGATTTTATCCCCAAATCCTGAAACTTGTGTGATAGTGGGGAAAAAGAAAAACAGTACGGCCATTCATGGACATGCATGGAGGCAGGGAAGCCACAGCCTGAAAGACTACAACAAATGTGCAAGAGATGTAGGCAGGTGATCAAGGTGTCTTTGTCAGAAGAGACAGCAGTAACCCAGCCAGCCTAGTCCAGGAGAAAGGAAGATATAGATTAGGAGAAGGAATACAGTGGGATGGGGATAGAAGCGGTCCACTTCCGCTCCCACCCCATCTGTCTCCAGGTTCAAAATGGTGGCACTGACCCTTAGAAGTAGTCTTGCAGTACTGCAGCTAGTGGTCAGCCTTTCATATATAGGCAATTGGAAGACTGACTCCTAGCAGTAATATCACAAGACTATTGCTAAGGGTCAGTGCTGCAATTTTTTGAATAGAGAGATAGCCAAGGCGGGAGCGGAAGGGGACCACTAGTAGTGCAATAGACTTTGATCCTGGGGAACTGAGTTCGATTCCCACTGCAGCTCCTTGTGGCTCTGGGCAAGTCACTTAACCCTCCATTGCCCCTGGTACAAAATAAGTACCTGAATATATGTAAACCGCTTTGAATGTAGTTGCAAAAACCTCAGAAAGGCGGTATATCAAGTCCTTTTCCCATCCCACTAGACTACTTGGGATCACCTCCAAGTATAGCTAGGGGTCAGTTGGAGGGGGGGGGGTATCCAGATCCAGCAAGGTTTGGGGAGGAGGGGGATCGGAAAGGAGGGATGTGGGGGGGGGGGGGGGAGTTTGGATCTGGAGTGTAGTTTAAGAGTTCAGAGTTGGGGAATCGGAGAAGGATTGGATCAATGACCAGCCTGGAAGAGAAACAAACAAATCTCTGTAAACCTGGAAGATGTAATGAGGCAATTTGACAAATTAAAGAATAGCAAATCGCCTGGACCAGATGGTGTACATCTCAGAGTACTGATAGAATTGAAAAATGAACTTGCAGAGCGATTGTTAGTAATATGTCATTTATCTTTAAACTCAAGCATTGTACTAGAAGATTGGAGGGTGGCCAATGTAATGCCAATTTTTAAAAAGGGTTCCAGAAGTGAACTGGGAAATTATAGACCGGTGAGCCTGGCATCAATGCCAGGCAAAATGGTAGAGATTATTATAAAGAACAAAATTACAGAGCATATACATAAGCATGGATTAATGAGACAAAGCTAACAAGAATTTATCAGTCAAGGGAAACCTTGCCTCACCATTCTACTACATTTCTTTGAAGGGGTGAACAAACATGTGAATAAAGGTGAGCAGGTCGATATTGTGTATCTGAATTTTCAAAAGGCATTTGACAGAGTACCTCATGAAAGACTCCTGAGGAAATTAGAAAGTCATGGGATAGGAGATAATGTCCTACTGTGGATTAAAAATTGGTTAAACGTAGAAAACGGAGATTACAATTAAATGGTCAGTATTCTCAGTGGAGAAAGGTAGATAGTTGGGCTTTCCCAGGGGTCTGTGCTGGGACCGCTGCTTTTTAACACATTTATAAATCACCTAGAGGTGGGAATAACTAGTGAGATAATTTTGAAACCCTCTGCTCAGTGTGCAGCAGCAGCAGCTAAGATAGCAAATAGAATGTTAGGAATTATTAGGAAAGGAATGGAAAACAAAACTGAGAATGTTATAATGCCTTTGTATCACTCCGTGGTGCGACCACACCTCGAATACTGTGTGCAGTTCAGGTCACTGCATCTCAAAAATGATATAATGGAATTAGAAATGGTACAGCTAAGGACAACAAAAGTGATAAAAGGGACGACTTCCCTGTGAGGAAAGGCTAATGCAGCAAGGGCTCTTCAGCTTGGAGAATGGTTGGCTGAGGGGAGATATGATAGAGGTGTATAAAATACTGAGTGGAGTGTAACGGGTAGACGTGAATCACTTGTTTACTCTTTCCCAAAAGTCTAGGACTAGGGGGCATGCAATGAAGTTACAAAGTAGTAAATTTAAAACAAATTGGAGAAAATATTTTGTCGCTCAATGTGTAATTAAACTCTAGAATTTGTTGTCAGAGAATGTGGTAAAAGCAGTTAGTTTAGCAGGGTTTAAAAAAGGTTTGGATAGCTAGTGGTTAATGCAGCATACTTTGATCCTGGTGAACTGGGTTCAATTCGCACTGCAGCTCCTTGTGACTCTGGGCAAGTCATTTAACCCTTTGCCTCAGGTACAAATAAGTACCTGTATATAATATGTAAACTACTTTGAATGTAGATGTAAAAAATCACAGAAAGGCGGTATATCAAGTCCCAGTCCCTTTCCCTTTGCTAAAAGAAAAGTCCATAAGTCATTATTAAGATGGACTTGGGAAGATCCACTGCTTATTGCTAAGATAAGCAACATAAAATCTGTTTTATGTTATGAGATTTTGCCTAGTACTTGTGACCTGGATTGGCCACTGTTGGAAGCAGGATACTACTGGGCTTGATGGACCTTAGGTCTGTCCCAGTATGACAACTCTTATGTTCTAAGTTATATGAGTGTCAGCTGATTATTCAGTGCCAGCTCCCACATAGCTAAGTGGCCAAAGATAGGACCTCACAAAAAGGCTATCCTATGTGGCCACTTACCTTTGGGGACATGGTATGGGACTGCCCTGGATCGCCCCTGCACCACCTGGTTTTGGAATGTCCTTAGAAGGTTAGATTATGTTACAACTTCTGGGGTCCCTGAACATGAACAATGTGGTAATAGTCAGTGGTGCAATAGTATGATTTCAGGTTCTAGTTGGATTTTGAAGAATTATAGAATTTTGACATCTCATACATGTGGTTCGAGTAGAGTAGTATATGTGATTATTTGCACTTGTGATCTTATCTATGTAGGAAGATGTAGTAGACCTATCAAGTTGCGTCTTAATGAACACAAATCCCGTCTTAATTGTAAGGTCATGAATGTGCCATTGGTTAATCATTGGTATTCTAAGGAACATAAGTTGTCAGATATTAGATGGCAGATTATTGATAAAATTGAATTGGAGAGGGAGGGAGGTGATTCTGAGAAATTGTTAAATTTGAAGGAACAGCTTTGGATTTATTCTTTAGATACAAAATGTCCCGCAGGCTTCAATTTGGAAACTGATTGGTGATCATTGGTTTAAGGCTAGATGGGGATTGGTCAGACATGGATACTGTTGATGGTGTGGCTTTTTAGAGTTAGTGTCTGTGGCTCTTCAGTCGCCATTTTGAGAATCCATAGTTAGATTGAAGCTGAGGCACAGCGAGGTAAACGTTTTTTTTTTTTATCCACAGGGATTTGTGATATGAAGTATCTTATATTGATTTATATGCTGAACTTTATTTTGTGATATTTATAGGACCTATGCCCTGATGCAGGTTTCCGAAACATGGACCATGTTGGTGATGGTTCCTTAAAAGTGCTTTGAAAATGAGCCCCTTTGTGTTAGACATCCATGTCTTTATAAAATGTTATGCATATCCATAAACTAGGTTAAAATTAAGTGCCTAAGCGAGCTGCACACATAGATGACCTGCTGTAAAGTTACCCTCAGATGTAAAATTTTCAAAAAAGGCCATTTCTGTTTATACATACCCTGTCGGATGCACAAAAATGCCTTTTAAAATTGCCCCATGTAAAACTGAATTGTATATGAATGGAAAATATCAAACCAATTAACTCCTTTCACTTAACTATTACAATCCAAGGTACAGTTTAATTTGAGCATAAAATGAGCTGTACTTCTCTTGCTTCCAGTGATGCTGCTGCAAAGGTCATGGTGGAGCTGCTGGGTAGTTACACGGAAGACAATGCATCGCAGGCCAGAGAGGACGCTCATAGGTAATGAATCCAGCAGATCACACTTGCATTTTTACATAGTAACTGATGGCAGAAAAGACCAGTTCACTGGCCCTGCCTATATTGCAAGGAAATATTCCAGCTGTCAGCCATGGAAATATGACTACTTGTAGCATATTGCTTCTCATTAATTCAGTTTTTGTTTTCTTCTTTATCTTTGCTATATATGGAAGGATGAGCCCTAACCTCCTAGCACTTATCTTCCACTTCTTACTGCCACTAGTGGTCAGGGGCACCATTTTGGATGACACCACTGACCTCGGGTGACAGCAAGGGGGATTGATGCCACTTAGGACCACATTGACACCAGTGCTGACCCTCGGGTAAATCCTAGGGGAAGGTAGGGTTGTGACATGAGGTGAGGTTGTAAAGTGTAAATGGAGGGATTTGTGGAAGGGAATGGCCTAGTTGTGCTGGCACCCCATTTGATCGAGGGTTGGGGGAGTCGGGATGATGAGGAGGCATTGTGTACTTGTTGGGTGGGGGGGGGGGTGATGTCAGGGAAGCATTATTTACTTCATGGGTTGGGGGGGGGGAGGGCTATGATATGATAGTGCTGTCCCAGCTAGCTTTCATTGTAACAGAGCTCTGGGCTTCATTGTTATTAAAAGAACCTTTTAGTTTGTTTTATATTTTAGTTTGCTAACTATTTCAATTTAAAAAGATTTTTTTCTTTGTTAATCTATTGATCATTTGAATCAAATATTAAAAAAAAAAAACAGGCAGCTGACAACCAGGTTTTGGACCCAGGGGAGTAGACGAGGGCATATTTCCTGGTGGCATTTCAGTGTGCAGCTTATGGGGTTATAAGTGTGGAGTGGAGGAGTGGCCTAGTGGTTAGAGTGGTGGACTTTGGTCCTGGGGAACTGGATTCGATTCCCACTGCAGGCACAGGCAGCTCCTTGTGACTCTGGGCAAGTCACTTAACCCTCCATTGCCCCAGGTACAAATAAGTACCTAAGCCACATTGAGCCTGCCATGAGTGAGTGGGAAAACGCGGGGTACAAATAAAAAATAATAATAAGAGTGGAGGAATAGCCATGTGGTTAATGTAGCGGACTTTGATCCTGGGGAACTGGGTTTGATTCCCACTGCAGCTCCTTGTGACTCCAAGCAAGTCACTTAACCCTCCATTGCCCCAGTTACAAATAACTACACTATGTAAACCGCTTTGAATGTAGTTGCAAAACACAGGCTGTATATCAAGTCCCATTCTCTTTCCCTTTTTAAACTCTCCTACCAAGGTCTGGTGAAATGTTTAGCAGATAACTACCTGCAAAGTGTGGTGTGGTTTAGAGTAAACATTTTAGCTATAGGGAGGTAAAAGGTTTTCATTGGGCCTCATAGATCTTGGTGCAGATTCAGCTGTTAACAACAAAATATTGTTATGACTCGAACTGTTCTCTGATCAGTTTTCATCTACTCTGGAAGTATCAGAAGGTAATATCATTTGGTATTTTATAAACGATGGCTCATAATCTATGCATTAAAAACGTGTTCTTATTAAAAAATAAGCTTTCCAATTAGGTTGAATGATATTTGGGTTTAACATTTTAAGAAATTTGTTACTCATCCTGTTTTCAAGAAAGTATCTTTCCCCATGTGTACTGTTAATTACTGTCTACAGGGTAACTATTGTGCAATTGCCTTCCCCTCCCCTTTGCTTCATCTGTTTGTGTATATTTAAATGTAAGTGCGGTTTGTATATTTTGTTCTATGTTCGGTTATAACCAAAGTATTGTAAACTGTTTTGATATGATCTTTTTGTAAGGCAATATAGTAAATAAAATAAATTGTGTATTAAGATAAATGTTTACAAATCAGAATATGGTCCTGTTAGGCTTTTTAACACACATATTACTTGTTTTATTTGTAGATGTATTGTACGCGCATTGAAGGACCCAAAGACTTTTCTCATTGACCATCTTCTTGCCTTGAAGCCAGTCAAATTCTTAGAAGGAGAACTTATTCATGATGTAAATATCATTTCTGGATTTTAGAGTCGACTCTTTTCATGGTGATAAATCTTCTAATTTTACCAGTTTTCTTTATGCAGTGTCATGGTGAGGATAAGTCTGAAGTGCAATGATTTCTTACCGCTTAGAGCAGTGGGCTGAGAATAAGGGAAGTCGGGTTCAAATTCCATTGACACTCCTTGTAACCTTGGGCAAGTCATGTAAACCAACTATTTCTTCAGGTACAGACTTAGATTGTAAGCCTTCTGTGGAGAGGAGAATACCTGCTATACCTGAATGTAACTACTGAGAAAGGCACAAGCAAAAGTCAAATCCATTTAGTCTTTACCTCGTGGTATATCTGCCTCCAGTTCAATAACTTTTCTACTCCAGTATTTTGTTGTTACGGATTCGAGGGTGAGCCATTGGGTCCGCCAGAGAGTCCCCAACTCGAAGACCAGGAAGCTCAGGCCAACAGCAGACGAGTCACTGGAGAGGCTGATGAGCTGAAGGTTGACACACAACCAGGAGAATGGGTGGAACTGGGACAGAAGCAGCAGACCCCAGTACAGGCCTGTGGCAAACTTGGCTGGAACTGAGACTGGAACCAAGGTGGACTTGGATGGAACTGGAACAGAAACAGCTTTTTTAGCAGTCCCTGACCATCTTTGTTCCAGCCGCAGGAAGATGGACAGGGGCTGCTAAAAAAGCAAATAGAATATTGGGGATTGTTTGAAAAGAGATGGAAAACAAAACTGAGCATATCATTGTCTTTGCATGGTCCATGCTGCAACTGTATCTTGAATATTGGATGCTGTTATGGTTGCCCCATTTTACAACGGATTTTGCATTTGGATTTAGCTCACACCTTTTCCTTAGTAGCTCGAGACAAGCTACATTCAGGTATGGTTGGTATTTCCCTGTCCTTAGAGGACCTACAATCTATGTTTATATTCACAATGAAGGGTTAAGTGTCCAAGATCACAAGGAAGCCACAGCTAGACATTATCCATGCCTCCCTTGTTCTCAGCCTGCTGCTCTATTAGTCTACTCCTCCTCTCCAGAAAGGATAAGGCAGAACTGGGAAAAGTTGAGAGAATGGCAGCAAAAATGATAAAGGGGTTAGAGCTCTTCAGCTTGGAAAAGACAACCGAGAGAGGGGGATATATGATATACGTTTCCTAAAATCATGAGAGGTGGAATGGATAAATAGAAAAAACAAACAGTATTAAAGTGGTTGAAATGCAGGGGACCTGGGGAAAGGAGGAAGCAAAATGAATCATCTTGGAAAGAGAAGATGAAATCTCTATCCACAGACCTCCAACACAAAAGGAGAAGCTGGACAAAGATCTGTCACAGATATCCAAAAGTTAGGAGTGAAAGGTGCTATTGCTGGGAGATTTCAACCATGCCTGAGCAAATTGCAGTGTCCTGTCTGTGGAATCGGAAATAGACTATGGATAGACCCGACCCTGAATCCTAGATTTCAGACATGCTGGCTTTAGTAAAATAAGTGAGTATCTGACGAAAGAGCTGACAGAATGAGAGGATATAAGAATAAGGACAGTGGTCCAAGCTGTACAAATCATAAAAGCTTTTATGTAAGGAAAGTAATTAAAAGCAAGAGGAAAAAGAAACCACTGTGGTTCTTCAAACAAGTGGCTGAAAAAATAAAAGCAAAAAAGGTAGGATTCATGATATACAGAAGAACGGAAGAAGAGAAACAAAAGAATACTGAATAAAACTCAAAGAAAGAAGATAGAAATATGGCTTTGAAAAGCACAGGGGAAAAAATGATTAGAGATGTAATTATAGGTCCCCTTATCGTCCCTCCAGACTGATTGAGACTGATGGGGTAGGCACACCTAACAGCAAATGGAGACTGAGAGCTTCTGACTTCTAAGTGATGCTGTAAATAGCCTGTGCAGATCCCAGTACTTCTCAGTCTCCAGGAGATAGTGGTTGTGGGAGGACACTACAGAAGTAGTACTTCATTAGGTGAATTCTCTGGTGGAAGGAATTTGTAGGGTCTCCTTGTCTTTTCTTAGAAATCTGGATATTAGGGACATTATACAGGTTCATTTGGGATGCACCTGATGCACTGTTTAGGCTGACTCATTCCATGGTAAGACTTTACCCCATCCTAGATCAAGATAAAGAGGTCTTGTGGCCTCCTATGGTGGATGCGGTGGTCTTCCTAATTACAAAGAAAACTACTGTTCCAGTGGGTGGGAGAACAGTGCTAATGGACCCCCAAGACTGTAGGATGGAAACTCTGCTTAAACAAAGTTTTGATGTGTCAGCTCTGGTGATCCACATGGCTGTTTGTGGAGATTTGGTAGCAGGACTTACTTTCGGCAAGCTGAGAAGGTCCTGGACAGGCCAGCAGATAGTTGTTTCTATGGATCAGGAGTAGTAAAGATTGAGGTAGGCTCCTCCTTCCTGGTGGATGTGCAGTATGATTTGCTCTGTGCATTGGTCAAGTCTGTAACCTTGGTGGTGGCAACACAGAGACCCTTTTAACTGCATCTAAATTGAAGTTGATTAGGTTTCCCTCCAAGGGTAAACTTCTATTTGGTGAATTGTTGGATAAGTTTGTCAAGAGCCTTGGCGAAACTAAGGTGCCCAGGTTTCCAGAGTTTAAGTTGAGGCTAGGGAGCAGAGGTTTTTCACTCCGAGGTAGATTTGGGATGCCTGTCGTCATCAGCCTGGTAGAGTGAGTGGAGCTCAGCATAGCAGATATTTTTTTCAGTGGTCACAGTCCTTTCGCAGTGGCTGTCAGGTCCAGCTTCTTCCAGTGCAGCTCAGGGAGCCCAATGAAAGTGTCAAGGCCCAGCTTGTGATGGTGGGTCAGTGCTTGATTATGTCATTTTTATCGGAGGTGGGCCCAGATTACCACAGATTAGTGGGTGCTAGAGGTCATCCACAAAGGTTATGCCTTGGAGTTTGTGCAGCTGTTGCCAGAGGCCTTTCTCGAGTCTCCTTATCAGTCCGGTTGGAAAGCAGGAGCTCTTCTGGATACTTTGTAAAGGCTACTGCAGCTTTAGGCAGTGATTCTGGTTCTAGAGGAAGAAGGGGTGTGGGAAGATAATTTATTTTGTGGTCCCAAAGAAGGAAGATCTATTTTAGATCTCAAGAGTTCCCAGTTTTCGCATAGAAATGCTTTGATCGGTCATCATGGCCGTCTGCAAAGGAGAATTTCTGATTTTTCTGAGGTCCAATCTTCATGTTCACATTCAGCAGGTATATCAGAGATTACTTTGATTTGCAATTTGGGGCAGCACTATTGGTTCTGTGTGCTCCCTCCCTTTTGGTCTGGGGCAACTGCTCCTCACACATGGAGAAGTTGTAGCGGCAGTGCTCAGAAAAAAAGAGATTCTAGTTCATCCGTATCTGGATGATTGGTTGACCTGAGTAAAGTCCTTTAAGGAGAGCGAAGTCAGTTTGAGTGGTGCAGGAGCAACTTGAATCCTTCTCAGCTGCTAGATTATTTGAGAATTTGGTTTGACACACATTGGGGCCAAATCTTTCTGCTAGAAGCCAGGGTGCAGAAATTGCAGTCTCGGGCCTCACCTTCTTGCTACAAGGAGTCCAAGGGCCTGGGAGTACCTGAAGTGTTGGGGTCAATGGCAGCGATGCTGGAAGTGGTACATTAGACCAGAACCCATATGCATTCATTGCAGGAGGCACTGTTGTCTCATTGGTCTTTTCAGCAACAGGATAGAGAGGTCAGATTACCACTTTGGAATAGTGTGTGGGCCAATTTGCAGTGGTGATTTCACGATCCCAGCTTTCTTAAAGAGATGAGCCTGGAGCCCCCGGAGTGAACAGTTCCGACCACAGATATGAGCCTCAAAGGCTGGGTTGCCCATTGCCTGGTACAGGTAGCACAAGGCATCTGGGGTTGGGAAGAATTCCAGTGGCAGAAAAACAGAGTGGGGTTCACACTCTCCACAGCAATCGAACACAACAGAAAAAAGGGGGTGGAGAGGGCCCAATGTCAAGAGATCAGTCACCACACTCAAGGGTAAGATGCTCCAGAAAAGCCTTTATTGGGACCCAACACGGTCTGTGTTTCGGCTGTATCAGCCTTCTTCAGGGGTCAATCAATGGATGTTCTATAATATATTGATTGATGGAGCATTTACTGATCAGTTAATAAAAGTCACATGAAGCTTAGCTCTGTGGTTTGGTCCCGGTCCGGTTTGTCAGAAGAAAGATTTTCATTCTTTCTTCTGTTTACTGGAACTAGTGCCATAGAAGCTGTAAGGGTAGTTCCACTGTCTGTTGCCAAATGGAGTGGTCCATCAACAGACTGGAGACCAGGGTGATCTACCTGGCATTGGTTTTCTTTCATCCCCTGATAGAGGGAAAGGCAATGAGAGTGCTCTCCGACAGTTCAACAGTGGTGGCGTATGTAAACCGTCAGGGTAGCAGATGAAGTGGCCCAACTCACGTCATGGACAGAACTCAACGAATTTTTTAAAATTCTATTAGTTACACCGCTTGGATGGTTTGCCCTTGTGCACTATATCAAATAAATTGAAACTTGAAGCTGTCCGCAGCTCTTGTAGCCAGGGTGGAAATTGTACAGGCAGATTTTCACAGCAAAAATGTCCTGAGTTTTTTTTTTTCTAGGTTTATATGTTTTTTTTTTTTTGTTGGTTGTTACTTGCCTTGAACCTGGCAGGCTATAAGCACTGTAGCATAGCATAGATCTGGGTGTATGGAATCTGGATCAGGAAGTTTTCTGTCTCATAGTGTGGACCTGTGGTCAGCCTGTGATGGATCTGATGGTGTCAGCAAAGAATGTGAAGGTAGCCAGGTTTTTCAGTTGTCACAGGGCATCAATGCCTTAGTTCAGCTGTGGCCGGTTGATGTCCTGTTTTATGTGTTCCTTCCATGGCTCTTGCTGGGGCGAGTCATTCATAGGATAGAGCGCCACAGGGGTCTAGTCATGTTGGTAGCCCCAGATTGGCTGAAAAGACCTTGGTAAGGAGATTTGTTCTTCTGGTGGAGGGAAATTTATTGGTGTAGGGACCAGTGAAGATGCCATGCCAGACCCATTTCCATTTGTCTTACGGCTTGACTCTTGAGAGGTTACAGCTGAGCAAGAAGGGTTATTTGGGTAGAGTCATTTCTACCATGTAAGTCATATTGGCAGTCAACGTCCTTGGCCTATATTAGAATGTGATGTATTTTCGAGGATTGGTGTGATCAGTTCTGATTGGTTCCTTTGACAGTCTTGGTATCAGACATCTTGGATGTTTTGCAGGATGGTTTTGATAAGAGTCTGGTCTTAGCATTCCTCAAGGATCAGATGGTGGATTTAGCATGTTATAGAGGGCTGGTGCACAGAAAGACATTATCTTTGCTGCTGGATGTGGTACGATTCCTCAGAAGTGTTAAGCTCCTTCGCTTGCCTTGGCAGTGTCATCCTGGGACTTAAATGTCATTCTGTTGGCACTGGCAATGGCCCCTTTTGAGCCACTGACTACTAGTACCATTCAGGATCTCGCCCTCGACAGTTTTTCTTGTAGCTATTTCATCAGGCAGGAGGATTTTGGAGATGAAGGCTTCATTGTGTAGGGAACCTTTTTCTGGTGTTTATTAAGGAAAAGGTATTGCTCCATTCCGGCCCCTTCTCCTCCTCAAAGTGGTGTTGTCTTTTTATGCTACTAACCAGTCTTTAGCTTTGCTTGTGTTTGGGAATGCCAGAGCAGATGTTACACAGTGGTAATTGTTTAGTTTAGATGTCAGAATGACGTTGAAGGAGTATATTTGCAGGACAAGACTTTTGGTGGTTGGACTATTTTGTGTTGTTAGGGCCAAAGGCGAAGCGGTGTCCAAAGCAACAATGGCCCAGTGGATAAAAGAGGCAATTGCATCACCGTATTTGCTCAAAGGAAGGGCAGTGCCTCAGTCTGAGAGCTCATTCCACCAGAGGCCATGCAGCTTTGTGGGTGGAGAGCACTTTAGTTCCGCCTCAGTAGATTTGTAAAGCTGTAGTGTTCTCATTGCATTCCTTTGTGAGACATTATTGGGGTAGATTTTCAGGCACAATAGAATGTGGACTTTGGGGCATGGGTCTTGAAATATCAGGGTCTCACCCTTGATGGTCACTGCTCTGGTACTTTCATCAGTCTGGATGGATGACAAGGAAAGAGAAATTAGATCTTACCTACTAATTTACTTTCCTTTAGTCCCTCCACTGGTCCAGACCCCACCTGTTCTGTGAGTATTTTTTCAGTCAGTAATAGAATGTAAGGCATAACACTATACCATGGTTCAACGATGAACTGAAAACATTAAAAACACAATCCAGGAAACTCGAACGAGCATGGAAAAAGATAAAAGATGAACACACATTCAATGCATGGAAACAGATACAAAGAAAATACAAATACGCAATAAGACAAACCAAAAGGACATACTATAAACTCAAAATAGGGCCTGATCACAAAGACATGAAGAAACTATACCAACTCATCAACAAACTAGTAGACACTATGGCGGTCACCACAACCAATACTGACATTCTATCTGCAGACAAACTTGCTAAATACCTCCTGCGGGAGGTGGTGGAAATGAAAACGGTAAAGGAATTCAAACATGCGTGGGATAAACATAAAGGAATCCTGTTCAGAAGGAATGGATCCTCAGGAGCTTAGCCGAGATTGGGTGGCAAGAGCCAGTATTGGGAGGCGGGGATAGTGCTGGGCAGACTTCTACGGTCTGTGCCAGAGCCGGTGGTGGGAGGCGGGACTGGTGGTTGGGGGGTGGGGATAGTGCTGGGCAGACTTATATGGTCTGTGCCAGAGCCGGTGGTGGGAGGTGGGGCTGGTGGTTGGGGGGCAGGGATAGTGCTGGGCAGACTTATACGGTCTGTGCCCTGAAAAAGACAGGTACAAATCAAGGTAAGGTATACACAAAATGTGGCACATACGAGTTATCTTGTTGGGCAGACTGGATGGACCGTGCAGGTCTTTTTCTGCTGTCACCTACTATGTTATATGTTACTATGTAAGTGATTTTCAGTAGGTGGTTGTCAAGTTGGTTATGGGAGTCTGTTGATTTGCACTGCATGGTACTTACTTGGCATTTTTGCTGGATGTTCAACACACTTGTGAGCCAAGGGCCAATCGACGACTGATTCTACGGAAGGGATAAAGTTGAGGAAAACCAGATGAAATAAATTTGTGAGCTTTCTATGCAGATTACTGCAGCTTTCCATCTGGAGTAGATTCTTCATTGATGGACATTCTCACTTTATTATGTGCAATAACCATTGTTGGGAAGTTCAATAGTAGGGGATATGGACATGTTTTGTTTTTGTAACTTTTGATATTAAAGGAATCATATGTTGCATCTTTGCTTTACCCTTCGTTATCACCTATAATGTTCTATTACATATTGTGTTGACATTGTAAATAGTATACCATGCCATACTTTGCATTGTTTTTGAATATTTTTACTGCTGTAATTGTCTACTGCTCATGTTTGATCTATTCTTACTGTACACCGCCTTGAGTGAATTCCTTCAAAAAGGTGGTAAATAAATCCAAATAAATAAATAAATATGTGCGTGTTGCACTTGCCATGTTCCAGGAGACCTTTGTAGAGCTAGTTAAGGGTGAGAGTGGTGTTTTTCACTTGATTTCTTTATGAGAGTAGTAAGGAGACTTGAAATATATGAACCAGAAGTACAGAGACTTGAGCTGATGCCAGCTTACCTGGTATAGCTCCCTCACCACTTTCCCCTAGCTCTGCTTTTCTTTTATAGATTGTTTTTAGTGCAGAAGTCTGACTTCCTGCTGCTTTATCCAGTTAATTTGCTTGTCACCTATCTGAAGATCAGTTGTTTGGCTGCCTTAACTCAGCCTGTTTGCTTCTTGAAGAGATTGTCAGTTATGTACCGTGTAAAGTGCTATGTACACTTGGTAGTGCTATACAAATGATTACATATTTTGTTGTCTCAAAACTACTGGAGTAACATAATTGCATTTTGTCTTTTCAGCTTTTGACCATCTTTGTGAGTGGTAAATTATCATCCTATGTCAGGTTTTACCAACACAACAAAGACTTCATTGACTCTCTCGGTAAGCAGTGTTATGCAGTGAGTACTCCTATTGGTGACAGATGTTTGATCTGTTGTCATTTAATGTCACTTTCTGTGCAGGTTAGAAATGTTTTCCAAATATCAGTACTGTTTTCATGTACTGCATCTCTGAATCACAGACATTAAACTTGGACTAAATGTGAGGAGTAAAGTAGCTGGATATGGTGTATTTTACTTCCTACCCAGTGGATGCATTGAACTACACACACCAATGTGCCAGACAATTTGTCTCATGGCATGAAAGCTCTGTGATGGAATGTTAATGTCAGCAGCCTTTTTATTTATACACTGTGAAGGAAAGGAGCACTAATTAACTCTTTGCCACTCCCCCATTGATGTGTAATTGAGTGTTACAAAAAAGAGCACTAGTTCATTCGCTAGTGTAGGCATTAAAATTCCCTTTTCTATATGGCAGCTTTTTAGGACAGGGGTCAGTGACAATGCTGGAGTTGTTCAATGATGCAGACTTTATTTTTTTATGAGTGCATTAAGATTTTGACATAGTAGTAATGAATAAATGTTTCCATAAAATATAAGATGTATTTTATATCTTGGAACTGAGATATCACAGTTCACTACAGCCTGACTTTCTCTGGAAAAACAAGCCCCATTTTGTGACTCATAACTCTCATTAGAGTAACGTTTAATATGTGCATCATTGAATTAATGGATTGGTATTAGAATTGTGAGAATAATTATACTTTGTTGAGGGCTGTTAATACACTGCATATATTAAATGTGAAAGCAGTCACAGCTAAGAATATTATCTGAGTTATGTTTGGCAGGACTTGTATACTTCATGATGTGAAATAAGTTGATTATGTTTGGTCTTCATATTGTGAGCTTCTGGAAGCATGGAGTCTCTTAATGTACATCTTTAAAGTGCTGCATATTTTTTTAATTTATTGAGATTTATTAACCTCCTTTATGAAGAGATTCACCCAAGGCAGCGTGTGACTGAACTGGTAAGTTTGTACTGCAACTGCTGATATTCAGCCCCTCGTGGGTCCCTCAGTGGCCAGCGGTTTTAAATCCAGGCTTAATCTAATCTGGATATTCAATGCCAGGCCATGAACAAGCACTGACTCCAAATATTCTGGTCAGCCATAGACCCAGAGGTTATGCAGACACAGCACCCGGCTAATTGGCAAAACTAGGACTGCATTTTACACCATCTTACCTGGTTAGCCATGTGGATACCAGTATGAATACCACTGGTGCCCATATAACTGCTGGCTCCTCCAGCTGCACCCAAGAAGAGAAGTGGGAGGATATCTGGGAGCCCTTCACTAAAATTCCAGTTGCCTCCATTGTAATGGAGACCTCGTGTAAACCTTTCTTCAGGGTTTCTTGTACCCCAGTGAGATTACATATGTTGAAGAAGGGGACTTTTCTCCCATGTAGTGAAGCTTTTCTGTGACTTACAAATATTGGAAAAAGCTGTAGTTGAACTATATTGAAACAAAGATTCATTTGAGTATTGAATTTTTTCAACTGATTTTTCTGTCAGTCCTAAAAGACATGTCACCTGTATCTTATTTATTTATTGGGATTTATTAACCGCCTTTATGAAGAGATTCACATAAGGTGTTGTATAGCAGGTATAGTTTAACATAAAACTTACAATTTTGTTAACAGCATAACAATAGTAAAATAACCAAGAACAAACATAAATACAATAAATGAAGTAAACTTGAAAACAGTACATTGAAACCACCTAAGAAGAATGCATTAGAACATTCAACTAACATAGATATGATGCTAAAGATTTTTTACAATACGGCGTACCATATATCTGAGGGACCAAGAGCAGATATATGATGGGAACAACATATGTGGTATAGAGTCAGTTGGGATAATTTGATAGCTAAAATCAAGACAAGTTCTTTGTATAGTTAAGCAAAATATAAGAAATGTATCTGAGTTACAGTATGTGTAGCAAGCTAGCCCATGAGCAGAATGCGTGTATAGTCAGTCACCCTACATATTAAAGGCTTGGGAGAAGAGCCAGGCTTTCACCTGCTTCCTGAAGTAGAAGTAGTCTCGAGTTATACGTTGCCCCTCTGGGACTAAATTCCAGAGCATGGGGGTTACTCCTTAGAAGGCTCGCTGGTGGGTATCACATCGTACAATTTCTTTTGATGAGGGTACAGATAGTGATGATCATTGAGAGGACCTTAGAGGTCTCAAAGGTGTGTAAAGGGCTAACTTTCTTTACTCTGGCCCATTTTGTCTGAGGACATTGAAAATCATAAAGTTTCAAATTTAGCCCTGTAAGGTACTGGTAGCCAGTGTAGCTTTTACAGGAAGGGTGTGATGTGATCAGTTGTGCTGCAGCATTCTGAATTAGTTGGAGCTGGTACAAGCTCTTTTTGGTTTGGCCAGTATACAGGACATTACAGTAGTCTAGTCGTGATGTTATGGCATAGACTACTGTGGTCAGACTCATCTTTTCAATATATTTCGTGGATGCCGTAGGTAATAGAGATAATTATTGAAGGTTGTTTGAATGCGTGGGATCAGAGTGAGTGATGAGTCTATCTGTATCCCAAGATTCCTGACCTGTGATTTTAGGGGACATTCATACTTCCGAAAAGGTATTTTGAGATTGGGTTATTTGTCCACTTGTGTTTGGTTCAAAGAATCTTTGTTTTATATGGGTTAAGGCAAAGTTTGTTTTTGTTCACCCGCTCCAGAGTTGCAGTTAGGCATGCAGTCAGATTGCTCAGAGCTGTGAGTAGATCTGGTTCAATAGGTATGAGTAGTTGCACATCATCAGCATAGATATAGAATTTTGGTCCATTGACTGTAGCAGCTCAGCCAGAAGCTTGAGATAGATATCCCTGTGACACTCCACAGTTCAGTGTGCTGTTTCTGAACAGAACTGATTGTTATCTATCTGACAAATAGGATTTGAACCAAGTAAATACTGTGCCACTGATATCTGCTTCTGCCAGTCTTGTAAGCATGATATTATGATCCACGGTGTCGAAGGCTGCCGAGAAATCAAGCAACACTAGTATTGAGGCAGAACCCCTGTCACAGTTTTTGTGCAGATCATCAAGAAGGGGCACAAGAACTGAGGGTGTGAAAACCTCCACTAAGTTAAAATATGAGATGCTGGATTTCAGCTCCAAGAATTATCTTGTTAAACACATGTAGCGGGGTGGTCACATTCACCGCACCCAGCAGGAGGAGGGTGTCATGGCTGTTGCTTGGGGCTCACAACTAGTGGCCAAGTTTAGGGTTTGCATGGCCCTCAATTAAGGGCTGCCAGTTCAGTGACCAGATTAGGAATGTTGGGATTGAGGGGTAAGAAAGTAGAATATGTAATAGAGAGGAAAATATCAGATCATTGTGAGTAAGACTTCCTTGTCTCTTGTTCTATTCAATCTTTAGCTTGCTCCTTTGGCAAGTGCTGAGCATTATGGAGTGAAGCTTGTTTATATTTGCCACTGATATTCAAAAATTATTCAGATTAAACTATCCCACCATCTGTGTTTGTCTGATTAGAGAACTGAGGAGCTACTTGGACCCTCTGACTTGATTTTTGTGTTTATTTTTTTGTTCGTTTAATTTGTATTCTTTCTTTCCTATTTTATGATGGCATTCCTTGTTTTGTTGAATGTTCTTTTATTGTAAACCGCTTTGATCCTCTTGTGAATTGTTTGTTTCACAGAACTGCCGTTGGAACTTCTTCACCAGTCTTTAAAAAACTCCAACCTCAGTCGAACGTTACGCATGAAAAGTGAATCCTAATATAAATTACACAGAAGAAAACTACAGTTGGAGGTTTTTAAAGACCGGTGAAGAAGTTCCAACGGCAGTTCTGTGAAACAAACAATTCACAAGAAGGAGCCGAACACCTAAGGTCTTTTCCTCCTTAATAACCTACATTAGTTACACTTGCTACTCAGTATATGTATTTAGAATAATATATCTAGCAAGATATCTGCCACAGACTTTGCCACTTCATGGTATAGAAATGATTCTCTGTTGCATTCATCTTAAAAACATTTTTAAAAATTGACAAGAGAAATAGCAGTTATATAGTAATCATATTTTTGAAGACAGTTCAAATAGTAATCGGTTGAGATTTTTAAATGTTTTTAAACAGTCACTAATAGACTCCAGCAGATGGCATAATTTTATATTGTAGCAATTCATCATTTTATTAAGCCTGACAACATAGGCCAAGAGCAGCATTATGTGGTGTCGTCTGTCGCCCTAACATGTCTACATTTTAATCTGGCATTACCAGCAACCTTTTTGCTTCAGAAACTTAATCAGCAATCTCATATTCATTTGTTAATTAAGGTTAATGTGCACTAATTGATTTTTTTGAAGCTTGTAGAGTTCCATTAAGTCCAGTTAGGTATTGTTGCTGGTGTATCTCATTCATTTGAGTTATGATCATTAGTTGTTGAATCTCTGCCAGATAATTACTGTTAATTAACACAACATGCTATTTTATAGTGATGCCTAATCATCACTGAATGTTTGAATGTTGTAAATTTTCAGCCTAAGTATTTGTTTACCAATCTTAAATGGAGACTAGGAGTTCATTATTTAGTAATACCCCAATCAAGACAGACTTTGGCATGCCAGGCGCCCAAAAACGTTATCTTATCTGTTAGGTTTGTGCATATGGAGTTTCTCCTATGACTTACAGTTTATACAGAAACTAGCTTAAAATATATCCTACATTGAGAAAAAGGCCCTTTTCACTTAGGGAGTCATTTGCTAACAACTATTTAATGCACATTTACCGCAGAACCCATTGCGCAAAATGCACCCTTTCTTAAATAACTTTTATATTGACTGTCTTCATATTTCTATGAATGTTCTAACCCAGAATGTACTAGTATGAACAATTTTTCTAATTAATTTGATTGCCAAGTTTTACCAAAAGATCCTGTGAAGAAGGAAATAAGAACAGAAAAGCAAATGCTGAGTGTGTGTTTCCTTCGGTGTGTGTTTCACATAGTAAAGAAATAATCATGAAGGTAATGCAGGGTGTAAATGCTTCTGTATTGCATGCTCATAACTGTCCATTTTTAGATTGAATCTAGGCAGAATAGGAAGCTCATTTATTTTGGTAAAAATGCTTTATCCTTTTTTTAATTTTACAGGCCTGTCACACGAACATAATATGGCAAAAATGCGACTACTTACCTTCATGGGTATGGCAGTGGAAAATAAAGAGATTTCATTTGATACCATTCAGCAAGAGCTTCAGATTGGGGCTGATGATGTGGAAGCATTTGTTATTGATGGTAATCATGACATTCCTTTACTTTTTAACTGTATATATTCTCAAATCTTATTTTCATCAGCATTTTAGGTTTCTATATGATAAAGTATGTTAGAAAAAAAAAACTATGCTTTTCATAGAATGAATAACTTATATTGTTTTGCACACTGTATTCCTACAGATATTCTACTTCTCAATTTTCAAATTATTCACATTAGGATAAAATCTGTTGGTCCTTTTTACCCTGAAGCTTTGCACTAGTTTTCCAAACAAAAGTGTGCATGGTAATTTTCACCTGCTTTTTCTGTGTTTTAATGCTGGTAGAGTGCACAAAGATTTGAATGTACCATTTAATTGTGCTCTTTTCCTCCCCTGACCTGAACGTGCCCATGGAAATGCCTCCCTCACTCTAATACACATACTTCTAATTATATTCGAGGCCAACCATATTGCAGTTATGGCACCAAATCCGGTCCAAAATCCTTTTTCTGCCCAGTTTTGGTTTCAACCAAAAATGATCATGTGTTTTGGGTGAAAGCCAAAAATTTGTGCTTTTTCCAATTTGTCTTCCTCCCCCTTCCCCCAAACAGGAGTTGCCCCAGTGGGCCTACCTTACAAACTCTGGTGGTCTAGGGATGTAGTTGGGGCAGGAGTGGTCCTCAGTTATTCTTGCCCTTTCCGGCTGTGCTCTCAAAATGGCTGCCACAAAGGGGGCATCACTCCTGCCCTGACTACACTGCTAGACCCCCAGAGATTGTAAGGTAATCTTAGGGGGGGAGGGTAGGGGATTCTCATTTTTGAACAGCGATTACAAGTAATGCAGTTCTGATCTTGCATAATAGTTTAAATAGAGTGTTCCAAATAAATTCTTTTGATTCAAAAGTTTTGCAGGAATTTAAGTCTGCAAAATTTGGGATGATAAGCACCTTAAAAATTGGCCTCTCTTTGGAGTTATGACATCAGCTATCACTCCAAGGGGTATGTTTACTAAGGCACGTTAGCGTTTTTAACGCGCCTTAAGGCATGTTAAACACTAATACACCAATACATTCCTATAGGCGCGTTTGTGTTTAATGCATGTCAACCAGTAACGCGTGTTAAAAATGCTAACGTGCCTATGGCACATCTTTGTAAACATAGGTCCAAGTGTGGTGCAAAGTCAGCCACTGTAAAAGCACCATAGTTTTTAGTTGTTCATTAGCTGCGGTCCATGTGTGCGGAGGCTATTTTGCTTTGAAGTAAAATACGGTCTTCTGATTGGGATACTGTGGGTTTAGCAGAGGGATTCAGACTGCAAGCTCGGACAGTCCACAGCAGCCCTTACTGGTTCACATTCACACAACCAAACTTGAGTTTTCAGTTTTGGCTGAAACCAGGTGATGAGTTTCGGCTGCAGTTTTGGCCAAAAGCTTTCAAACAGTTTCGTTAGTGGCTTCGGTTTCAGCCAAAACTGAAAAAAGCAGTATTGGTTGGCCTCTAAATTATATTGTGAGAGGGCAGTTTTTCAGACAGCTGATAGATACACAGGTATTTGTGTTAGCTCTGAAAATTATCCTACTACTACTACTACTCCATATGAACTAACAGCAGTGGAACCTTAAGTGTTCTTAAGGATCTCCAAATATTTCTGCACCAGTGCAGCTTCAACAGTTCAAATATGAATGAAAGATGAAAAGCAGATTTTACATTTGAATTTATTCTTTAAAACAACAATTGGGTGGGGGAATAGTCCCAGAAGAGGTACATGTAGTAATGCAGTTCATGACTCTACTACTACTACTATTTAGCATTTCTATAGCGCTACAAGGCATACGCAGCACTGCACAAGCATAGAAGAAAGACAGTCCCTGCTCAAAGAGCTTACAAGAAATTGGAGCAGGATCAACATTCCTTAACCCATTCCTTAACCCATCCCTTGATGAGTGGTCCAGATATAACACTCATAATTATTATTGGGTTTTCCAAATGATAATGGGATAAATCAATTAAGTATATCTCTCCTTCTTTTGCAATATCAGATGGCTATATTTTGTGATTCTCTACCATTATCTTTGAGAACTTGTCAACATTATTATTTAGGAAGAAACTAAAATCTTTTTTATTTTGTGTTATTGATTCTGTATCCTCTGGTTGTAATTGAAATGAACAGACTTGTTAGTATTATTGGTTGTTTATTGCTTTGTAATGCCTAGATTTCTGATCTAGAATCTCTTGTAATCTGACCTTAAACTGAAGAGGTATAGGCGGAATACAAATCCCAGTGTAGTAATAATAATAAGTAAAATTTCTATTGAGCGTAGTGTAGTTATGGATTTACAGGATAGGTGCTGTAAGATCTGTTTTGGTTTTTTTATGTGATTGTAGTGTGGTTTGTGTCTTATCTGTATTTGTGACTAGAAATGTAAAATGTTATAAATTTTGCTGTGCAGTTATTTGTGATGTATATTGTGAACTACTTAGAATAATGGTAATAGATGGACAGTGTTGAAGTATTCTAAATAAAAAGCACATTTGAAGTTTTAATCTTTAGTTCAAAAACAAGTGTAGTTAGGTTTTGCAGTTACTGTACTGTAATTTGTTATAATTAACATGAAGTAACAGGTTAAATGGTTGGGGGTGTTCCCAGAACTTTTGGTATGTTTGCCATGTGGATAATGCAAAGAAAGAGTTATTGCTCTGTGTTAATGGTTTGACAGATAACATGCAATGTAGTTAAGGTGTCATTTGTGCATTACAGTAATCTCCTCCCATTCCCTGCACTTGTCTGCATTAACTGTTTAATGTGACAGCTGATGCTAATGGTTAACTTGCTGTCTTAACTCAGCATGTGGTAATTCCTTGTTAAACAGAAGCACAGCCTAGTAAACTGTACACTAGTATGGGTGATCCTGATGTACCGGGAAGGCGGTGTATAAATCAGGGCTGTGGAGTCAGTCAGAAGCAATTTTGGGTGGTAAAAATGTACTGGTACCAACTCTGACTCCAGCTTCAAAATAAAAACTTACAACAGTTTATTGCACATTTTCATTTGACAGCATTTTTGTTGTTCAACTGTCAAATAAATATATCTTGGGATCTATTAGTCCTAATTTTGTACATAAAGAAATATCCTATGTTTCTGTAATTTAATCAAATTTCTCTTAGATTTACTATACATAGTAGGAATTAGAGTTGTGGGTTGGACAATAGAAAAACAGAGGCGTTTGAGATGAAGGGTTTGCTGAACTGACTCCACAGCCCTGCTCTAAATGCCTCTTAATCTTTAAAGGGGCAAGTCTATAATAAGGTGTACAAAATAGACCCCCCCCCCCCCCCCCCAAAAAAAAAAAATGTGCATAAATGCTCTTATTTATAGGTTCACAGCCTGCGCAGTGTTATAAGAACATAACATAAGAGTAGCCATACTGGGTCAGACCAATGGTCCATCTAGCCCAGTATCCTGCTTCCAACAGACCAAGCCAGATCACAAGTACGTGGCAGAAACTCCAAACTAGCACAAGTTGGCATCTATATGCTTCCATTTTCCATGTCAATAGCAGGTGTTAATGCGGATGCCCAAATGCAGCACTTTAATGTATAACTTAGTGTTCCAAAAGTTATGGGTGTAAATATTAGACATTCCCATGCCCCTCTCCCTGTCAACGTCCCCATGCATACAGTACAGATACCACTGAGTGTGTTGCTAGCACATAGGTATTTGCTTGTCCTATATAATAATTCTCACCTCCAACATTCTATGCTTGGGACCGTGGCTCCCTGGCTGCAGGTGGACTGCGAGGCAGACACGCACGGACGTCAAAACAGCTACTCCTCCTACTGCCTCGGAATCAGCTGTCACCCCCCGCGCTACGGCCCCCTCGAAACCCACCCCCTTCCTGAACCTGTCGATCCCCCCCCACCGAACGCCAGAAACTGCACCCCCCCCCCCCCCCCCCCGCCACTGTTGTGCACTACCTCTGCTGACAGCCGAAGTGTTGTTCTGCCCTTCGGGTGGGTTCCTCAATCATCTTCTCAGAAAGTTTAACTCCGTGCGTCTGACGTCCCGACAAGATGATTGAAGAACGAACGGGAAGGAAAGAACAACACTTCGGCTGTAAGAACAGGTAGCACAACAACGGCGGCGGGGGGCAGTTTTCGCCGGAACGGGGGGGGGGGGGGGGAACGACAGATTCGCGGAAGGGAGGGTTCAAGGGGGCCGTAGCACGGGGGGGGGGGGGGGGGGGGAATTGCCTGCCTAAGGCCCGTTTCCTTGCCTACAGAAACGGGCCTTTTTTACTAGTATTCTATAACTTACACACACAGCTGGTGTCTAACTTTAGGTGATCTGTTATAGAAAGAGAAGAAAAATATTCACCTGCAAAGAATTAATGTCATTACATGTTAAGTGATGTTTCATTTCAGTGACTAGAAGTTTTGTGTTGCAGATGGTGATAGGATTGCTGACTTGGTTTTAGTTCATATTTGATTTTATATACCACTATCTCAAGTTGTGCTCTGTGTGGAGTACAAAACAAAAGATAGTATTTCACAATGCTTTTCATTCTTCCAGCCACAAAGCTTCACCTCTGTATTGTATTCATAATACATACCCACTCTTGATCATTTTTTTCTAAGAGGAATAATATTTTTTTACAGCTGTAAGAACAAAAATGGTCTATTGCAAAATTGATCAAACGCAGAGAAAAGTGGTCATCAGGTAAGACCCATTTGTATGAACATTTTGTTGAGCAGCTTACTAAGTTCACATTATTTTTGCCTAATATATCTATTTAATATTTTAAGTAGAAGCAAGGTATTATTCTTGTCAGCTGCTTGTGGTTAAATAGTTGCTATTTATCATAATTTTATTAAAGCTAGGACTGAATGTGATTAGCTTATTTAATGAAAGCGTCCTATTTTCCAGCACATTTCATTTAATGGCCTATTCATGGCTGGAATACAAATGGCATTTGAATTTCCTTTAAATACTCAGAGAAGTCTGTGAAGGGGGTATTACCAAGAAGGAAAAGCAGAGATTGCAAACAAGTATTTTCTGTGCTTATGTAAATTTGCATTTGGACCTGTACAGTTTTTAAACTCAAAATATGTGTAGCATGTGCAATTTATAATGAAACTGCAGTGAAACTCTTTCTTTTGTTTTTAGTCACAGCACACATCGAACATTTGGAAAACAGCAGTGGCAACAACTTTATGACATACTTAACTGTTGGAAACAGAATCTAAACAAAGTGAAAAACAGTCTGCATAGTATTTCCGATGCTTAAGTTTTAGATGTAATACCAAAATAAACTTAAAACATTCTGAACTTTCTTTTGAGAAAAACGTAACTTTTATATCCTGACTTAAAAGTTAAATTGAATTTAAAGTCAAACCAAATGCTACTTTAATTTTTAGTTCAACGTTTATTTGTTCAGACACACAAAAGGGACTGAATTAGTAGAAGATTGAAACTTGTGGGCATGTTTAAAGTTTTGATTGGTGATACTGCTCACAAATTTGAAACTTGTGATCATTCCAGCCCCCTTTTGAGTATACAGATTTATTTTTTCGGGTTATTCACCAATCTTACAAAACTTTTTCTCTGTTGAAATAAAATTTGAATGTTAATGGGTTATAATACTTTTGTCCATTTTTTATTTGTTTGACACATATGTAAATGTCCACATTTACAAGTTCTGTTATCTCTCCTAACTTTTTTCTGAGGCTTTAGTTAGATTTTCTTTTTCTTTGTTGCATTGTTTGTGAATCCAAAAGTCTCTTGGCCTCATTGATTAGTTGATGGATTTTGGTGGACTGAGAGTCTCCACCATCCTCACATAATTTCATTAAAGTTGGAGTTTCTGCTTTACCAGCAGTGAAATCAGTGGGAGCCACTTTGTGATGTAATGGGTAGTGACCAGTTATACTTGGAGGTGGAACAGGCTCTGAGAGATCCTTCTGTTTACCTGTAGCCTCAGTGCAGAACTAGCAGAGAGAAAAACATGCAGATAAGACACACAACCACTAAGACTATCATTTGTGTCAATTATCTATTTAATTTTACTCCTGTGTTATGGACAGGACATGGATTACCTAAGAAATGTCTGTAAACTTTATTTTATTACAACCTAATAATTCCCTTTAAAGAGGCCTTATGCTTACAGTGATGTCTTTTACATTTCCTGTCAGGTACAGAAAAGAATATTACACCATCTCAGTAATTAGAAAATGCTGCCACACTAGAAAAATATATCATCATTTCTCTATGTATGATTGTATAACAGGCAGAAAAATTTGTCTGATTCTGTTTAAGGACAGTGCTACAACTGTGACCTGGAAATACATTTTTTGACAAAAAAAAGGCCTGGTGAGTTAAGAGAAAAAATATGTTTGAAGCTAACAAATCTCCAAGCTGCAAAAGTAGTTGGAGAAAATTGGCAAATAAAAACAAGACCAAGCTTGGGTAACCTAAACAACAAAAGGAAGCCTTATAGGTAATCAAAGAACCCACATGCTACTGCCTGAATTCCATTTATGTTGAAAGACTTTTCATCCAATAATCCAACTGCTTGTACTAAATCTGATGTGGAAGATGAAGCTCTATTAGAACATCATCATTTTCTTTATATGTCAACCTTCACCTAATGAGTACTTGGAAACTTGTCACAATTTGCATATATATTAAAATATTTACAGAAAATCTTATTTAAAGAGAATAGATGTGCACCAGTTTATTCACAACTACTACTACTATTTATCACTTCTATAGCGCTACAAGGCATACGCAGCACTGTACACCATACACGAAAAGACAGTCCCTGCTCAAAGAGCTCACAATCTAAATAAGACAGGCAAACAGAACAATTAAGAGGCAAGGGAATTAAAGAGGTGGGGTACAGGGCAAGTGAGTAAAGGTTAGGAGTCAAAAGCAGTGTCAAATAGGTGTGCTTTTAGCCTTGACTTGAAAACGGCCAAAGACGGGGCTAGACGTACAGGCTCGGGAAGTCTATTCCAGGCGTGAGGTGCAGCAAGATAAAAGGAACGGAATCTGGAATTAGCAGTAGAGGAGAAGGGGACAGACAAGAGAAGATTTATCTACAGAGTGGCGTATCCGAGGGGGGGTGTAGGGAAAGACAAGAGTGGCGAGGTACTGGGGAGCGGCAGAGTGAATGCACTTATAGGTCAGTAAGAGAAGTTTGAATTGAATGCGAAACGGATAGGGAGCCAGTGAAATGACTTGAGGAGAGGGCTAATGTGAGCATAGCGACTTTGGCGGAAAATGAGTTGCGCAGCAGAGTTTTGGACTGATTGAAGAGGAGAGAGATGGCTAAGAGGGAGGCCGGTGAGAAGCAGGTTGCAGTAATCTAATCAAGAGGTAATAAGAGTGTGGATGAGGGTTCTGGTAGAGTGCTCATAGATGAAGGGACGGATTTTGCTGATGTTATAGAGAAAGAAACGACAGGTTTTGGCAATCTGCTGAATGTGAGCAGAGAAGGAGAGAGAGGAGTCGAAGATGACCCCAAGGTTACGAGCTGTTGAGACAGGGAGAATGAGAGTGCTATCCATAGAAATAGAGAAAGGGGGGAGAGGAGGGTGGGTTTAGGGGGAAAGATGAGAAGCTCGGTTTTGGCCATATTAAGTTTCAGATGACGTTGAGACATCCATGCAACAATATCAGATAAGCAGGCTGAAACATTGATCTGGATGCTGGTTGAGATTTCGGGGGTGGAGAGGTAGATCTGGGAGTCCCATGGTATTGAAAGCCATTGGATGATATCAGAGAGCCAAGGGAAGAAGTGTAGATGGAGAACAGGAGAGGACCGAGAACAGAACCTTGAGGTACACCGATTGGTAGTGGGATAGAAATGGAAGAGGATCCACCAGAGTGTACACTAAATGTGCGAAGCGAAAGGTAGGAGGAGAACCAGGAAAGAACAGAGCCCTGGAATCCAAGTGAAGACAGCATATCAAGGCTGTGATCAACAGTGTCAAAAGCGGCGGATAGATCGAGAAGGATGAGGATAGAATAGAGACCTTTTTATTTGGCCAGAAACAGGTCGTTAGAAACTTTTGTAAGTGCAGTTTCAGTTGAATGAAGAGGGCAAAGCCAGATTGGAGTGGGTCAAGAACAGCATGAGATGAAAGAAAGTCAAGACAGCGGCGATGAACGGGCGCGTTCAAGTATCTTGGAGAGGAAGGGGAGGAGGGAGATGGGTCGATAGTTGGAAGGACAGGTAGGGTCAAGTGAAGGCTTTTTAAGAAGTGGTGTGACCACAGCATGTTTGAAGGCATCAGGAACGGTTGCAGTGGAAAGTGAAAGATTTGAGGATATGACGGATAAAAGGGGTGAGAGAAGGAGAAGATGGTGTTAAGAAGGTGGGTCGGAATGGGATCAGAAGAACAGGTAGTTCATTTTGAGGAGGAGAGAAGATCAGTTGTTTCTTCATCAGTGACTTTGGGAAAGGAGGAAAAGGACGGGGGGGCTGGGGAGAAAGGGGAACGGACAAGGGAAGGGAGAGGTGGGGGTGGCTTGGATGAGAATTCAATAACAACCAGTTATGAATTGCATGAAAAGTTTCTAGAGAGGTTTTCATTGTGCAATAATTATACAGGCACATAAATTATGCAGTTATGATTCAGGATTAGTTAGACCCATGTTAAAACTTTCTTCTCGAGGATATGCAGTTTTTGTTACTATTCCTTTTGTTAGTCTGGCAGTGCCCTCCTTTTCCCTTGGGCTTCTATCTCAATTGGATCCTTTCTGTATTGAGCTTCCATTTGCAACTGAATGGGGATTTCCCCCCTAGTTTGCGCTGCATCTCTGCGTAGTTGAGTCCAATCACTATAGGGATGGTCCATATCAGAATGAACCCCAAATACAGCCCTTAGTTTTTCCAGTACCCAATGGTGGACTCTCTTCCCTAATCTATGGATCCCCAAATGTTTTTAAATGCAAGACCATGTAACGTCAAATTGCAGAGAGCTTAACTAGGAGGAATGAGTTGAGTGAGCATGGAGGAAGTTTTGCTAAGCAGGGGGAACAATCCTTGGATTTTGCTGGGTCAGGAGTAGAGTTGTAATGTCAAATTAGGGGGCCTTTTTACTAAGGTGCACTGAAAAATGGCCTTTGGTAGTGTAGGCGTGTGTTTTGGGTGCGCATAGATCCATTTTTCAGCACGCCTGCAAAAAATGCCTTTTTTAAAAAAAGTTTTGCTGAAAATGGACTTGCAGCACAATAATGGCATGTCCATTTTGGATTTGAGACCTTACCACCAGCCATTGACTTAGTGGTAAGGTCTCACGCATTAACCAAGTGGTAATGACCTATGCGCGCTAGATGCCACTTGGTACATGTGGAGGGGCATAATCGAACGCCCATCTCCATGGGCGCCTATCTCCGAGGATGGGTACGCGAAGGGGCAGGACAGACTGTATTTTCGAAAAAGATGGGTGTCCATCTTTTGTTTTGATAATACGGTTGGTGCCGGGCAAATGCATCGGATTTGTGCGGATTTGAGCTGGGCGGTATCGGTTTTCAGCAATAATGGAAACCGAAGGCGCCCAGCTCAAAAACGAACAACTCCAAGGCATTTTGTCATGGGAGGGGCCAGGATTCGTACTGCACTGGTCCCCCTCACATGCCAGGACACCAATCGGGCACCCTAGGGGGCACTTGTAAAAAGTTTAAAAAAAAATTAAATACCTCCCAAGGCCATAGCTCCCTTACCTTGGGTGCTGAGCCCCCCAAATCCCACTCCCCACAACTCTACACCATTACCATAGCACTTATGGGTGAAGGGGGCCACCTAGATGTGGGTACAGTGGGTTTTGGGGGCAGTTTGGAGGGCTCCCATTTACCAGCACAAGTGTAACAGGTGGGGGGGGGGGGGGATGGGCCTGGGTCCACCTGCCTGAAGTGCAGTATGCAAGTCCACTGCTCCAGGGACCTGCATACTGCAGTGATGGAGCTGGGTATGACATTTGAGGCTGGCAAAAAAAAGTTTTTAAAGTTCTTTTTTTTTTGTGGGAGGGGGTTAGTGACCACTGGGGGAATCAGGGGAGGTCATCCCTGATTCCCTCCGTTGGTCATCTGGGCAGTTGGGACACTTTTTGGGGACTTGTTTGTGAAAAAAGGGTCCAAAAAAAGCAGCCCAAATTCTCGCTTCTGCTGCCCTTCTTTTTTCCATTATCGGCCGAGCGTGCCCATCTCTCCTCGGCCGATAAACACGCCCCAGTCCCGCCTTCACCACGCCTCCGACACACCCCTATCAACTTTGTTCGTTCCCACGACAGACTGCAGTTGGAGGCGCCCAAAATCAGCTTTCGATTGTACCGATTTGGGCGCCCATGAGAGAAAGGCGCCCATCTCCCGATTTGGGTCGAAATATGGGCGTCTTTCGAAAATAAGCTGGATAGCGGACGAGCACCAGAGAGTAAAAATTATTTTTCGTACGCGCACCAAAAATGAAATTACCGTAAGAGCCACGTAGTAGCCGGGTGGTAACTCCAAACTGCCACACATAGATGCTTATTTGGCCCTAAATCCTGAGAATCCTCTAAGAAAGCCATTAGATTAATTTCAGGAGAATCCAAATTGTCAATACCCTGTATATCAGAAGCAGATCTTTACTTCAAAGAAATATAGTAACAACTTGAAATTTGTATTGCATCTACAGATGAAAGCAATAATAATGTGGATAAAATAGAGATGATATGGATAAGGCATGACGATTACCTGCAGAGTTAACTACTGTTGTTTTAATTCTTTTATAAAGGTTGTAAGAGGTGAAAGCGTTAGGAGTACTTCTTTCATCTTCATTAATGTTGGAAACTCAAGCCATCTGTATTGTGAGCCAGGCTTGGATTAAATTGAAGATGGTTCAGCAGCTGCACCCCTGAAGTCATCTTGATTATTGTAATACCCTTTACTTGGCTCTTCCAAAATATTGCTCACCCTCAACGTTCTGAGGACACTGATGTCACTTCCGTCATCAAAACGGGTTCAAAGAGTTCGTGGTGGTGAAGCCACCGAAATCGCCATCTCGAGGACCCGCCCTCGCGTCAAACGTGATGACGTCGAGGGTGGAGCAATGGCGTCACACAACGAGGGCGGAGCAATGGCTTACGGTGTGTTCAGGAGCTGCGGAGCAATGGCGTCAGAACGAAGAAGGGGTCGATAGGGAGGGAGGGAGAAGGCGGGGGTGTTGGGGAGGAAAACCTTGCTAGCGCCCGTTTCATTTGCTCCAGAAATGGGCCTCTTTTACTAGTGACTACATAGAAGTTGTGGAATAGAGTAACACCTTTACTTTCTAGTCTGCATTGGTTACCCATAGAATCTAATATTCTCTTTAAAGTTCTTCATGGGATAATCTGAGAGTATTCTAAAGAGTGGTGCATTCTAAATATGTCATGACTTGTAGTTTCCACCCTCTAAGGAATTAAGGGGGCCTTTTACTAAAATATGTAGGCGCTTATGCGCATGCATGTGTCGGATTAGAACTACTGCACAGCTAATGCGTTCTCCGGGCGGTAACTCTAATTTTTACGTGCATCCAAAACGCTTGGCAGAAAATAATTTCTATTTTCTACTGCGTGGCACTAACCGGGTGGTAATCAGCAGTGTATGTGCGCTGACAATTACCGCCTGGTGTCATGTCCATTTTTGGCAAAACAAAAGGCCTTTTTTGCAGGCACACTGAAAAATGGACCTGTGTGTGTCCAGTACACATGCCTATACCAGCGCAGGCCATTTTACAGTGCGCCTTAGTAAAAGGGCCCCTTAGACTCTTGAGGATACAGTCACAGTGCTTCTCAGGAGTAGTGCCTGCCCTTTGGTACTACTCACTCGGGGGCTAGCATTCCTCTGCTCCCCCTCTCTGTTAACCTAGCACCTCTCCCATCTCTCTTCCTCTTTCCTCCACCCCCCCCCCCCCCCCCCCCAGTCCAGGTTCTCTCTCTCCCACCCCCACTGCACCCTTGGCAGGGAAAAAAAAACTACGACCTAGAGGTAACAAGCTATCAAAATCAATCAGGAGAACTTTATTTTGACATTCAGCAGAGCAGAAAAAACAAAGCTGAATAATGGAGACGACTGCTGGGCATGGGAAGGGCTGTGTATGTTGATAATTTTACACTAAGTTCTGAGCTCTGGGAGAGCTGTTGTAACATATAATACTATCCTCCACTTGTGTACCTGACTCAATCCTGCTTGTTGACGTAAAATTGTGATTACAAATGCAGGTTACAACATATTTATAATTGGCACTGAAATATGTTTTATGCACCAGTAAAATACTATTAAAAAATGAAGAGAAGATTTGTGAGATCTAGTGATTATGTCAGTAGTCCGTGCTTAAAAATTCTAACATTTGGGAACATTAGCATGCAGGAAAGACATGGATCTATATACTTAATACAGGCTCAAGTAGTTGTTTTATTAAAGTTTGCCACACGACTGCCATATGCCTTTGAGTTTCACCAAATTAACAGGTTATTTGCATATCCTTTTTTAAACACATATTTTAGTGCAGTAAATTCTGGCATTTCAAATCTAAAATTGAAATAAATTACAGTTACCTGAACAAAAATGTAAACTTGGTATTTGCTTTGTTCAGTTGAAAATGTAACAGATTTTACTTAAGTCTGATTCATCTAGAGAGATCTGTCAGATGCAAATGTTTAGATATGCCAATATGAGAATATAAAATGTCATATCTTAAATATTTTGGGCAATTCATTTTATTGAGGTACAAAACTACTGCCCTTTCTTCTCCCAAAGACTTTAGATAGCATCTGTTTGATTTATATGCTGTGACTTTTTCCTGCTGTTTTCTATCAACCTTAATTGTGAAAAATGGTGCCATGTTGCCCCCTTTGTATTATGTTTGAAAATTGACTAGCTCTTAAAGCAGCCAGATGTGTACAGTGCTGCATATATTTGTATCTGGCTCACCCAAGGTCTACTATGCCAATATTTTTAATTGACTTACATGTTCTGTGGGAAAAGAAGAATCATAAAACGTCTCTGCAATTGCATTCCATTCTTCACTGTGATCTCTCCTGGGGTCTTGATTCATACATGAGGTATTCAAAATGTCAGCAAGTCTAATACTAGCAGAATCTGATTGACAAAGAGGAAATGGTAACCACTGCAGTTTATTCCCTAAATACTCACTGTAGAGGGAATGAACTTCTGCTTTACGTCTTATCTTGAGGACCACATATTTTTGCATCAAATCATGGTAATTTCTCTGTTGTATTACTGTATTTGTATTTTATATATGAACTGTACATAAGAACATAAGCATTTCCATTCTGTGACTGACCGAAGGTTCATCAGGTCCAGTATCCTGTTTCCAACCGAGGCAAGTAAAACAGATTTTATGCTAAGCAGCGGATTTTCCCAAGTCCATCTTAGTAGTGGCTTATGGACTTTTCCTGTAGGAATGTGTTCAAACCATTTTTAAACCTTGCTAAGCTAACTGCTTAGGATAACAGCCAGTAAGTTTCAGCGGTGGCAAAGATAACTGGTTGTGTTGCCATTGTACAAAATAACTGTTTATGTGCTGGCTTTGAACACTTACTGCCTGCTATTCAGCGCTATTTAACTGGCCAGGAATGGGTCCTGCTGGTTAAATTGCGCTTAACTGGCTATCTACAGCTGGAGGAGTGGCCTAGTGGTTAGAGCACCAGTCTTGAACTCAAAGGTGGCCGGTTCAAATCCTACTACTGCTCCTTGTGATCTTGGGCAACCCACTTAACCCTCAGGTACAAGCTTTGATTATGAGCCCACCTGGGTCAGAGAAATATCCAGGATACCTGAATATAACTCACCTTGAGCTTGTACTGAAAAAGATGTGATCAAAATCCAAATAAATAATAATAATATTCAGCGGAGGAGAGCCGGTTATCTCCTGCTGAATACTCTTGGTCAGACCTTAGTGGATTGCTATCTGCCAGCATTCGGTGCTTCACTAGCTATGACTGCCCATCTTTGGTCAGTTTCAACTTAACCAGCCAGTGCTGTTTATTGGCTGGTTAAGTTGAAACCGGCCAACAATAAACCAGATCTTCAAAGCTGGTCACTGGAAATGGCCCAGCATTGAATATCTGGGCTCAGCACCAACCACAGGAGTCAGTCCCATAGAACATAAGAACATAAACGTTGCTATACTGGGACAGACTGAAGGTCCATCAAGCCCATTATCCTGTTTCCAACAGTGGTCAATCCAGGTCACAAGTAACTGGAAAGACCCCAAAACAGTAAAACTTCGATATTGCATACATTTATTTTTCTAAAGTGGATGTTTATGCTGCACATATCTGGTGCAAAGATGTTCATTTCTCTTGTATTTTAGAACAGGCTCCACATTGGCAGATTCTGTTCTAAAATAAAAGAATATAAGCATTACCATGCTGGGTCAGACTGAAGATCCATCAACCCAGTATCCTGGCAAGATCCCAAAAGAGTAAAAACAGATTTTATGCTGCTTATCCCAGGGATAAGCAGTCAATTTTCCCCAAGCCCACTTTAGTAATGGCTTGTGGATTTTTCCTGTAGGAACTTGTCCAAACTTTTTTTAAACCCTGCTAAGCTAATTGCTTTTACCACAAGTGAAGAAATATTTTCTCTGATTTGTTTTAAATTTACTATTTAGTAGTTTCATTGTGTGCCCTCCTAGTACTTTTATTTTTGGAAAGAATAAACCATCATCTCTCCCCTCAGCTGTCTCTTCTCCAACCTGAACATGCCTAGTCTCTTTAGCCTTATAGCAAAGTCATCTCATCTCCTTTATCATTTTCTTTGCCCTTCTCTGTACCTTTTTTAATTCCAATATGTCTTTTTTTGGAGATGTGATGACCAGAATTGCATACAACATTTGAGGTGCAGTCACACCATGGAGTGATACAATGGCATTATAACATTCTCAGTTTTGTTCTGCATTCCTTTCTTAATAATTCCTAACATTCTATTTGCTTTCTTAGCTGCTCCTGCATATTGAGCAGAGGGTCCTGCAGCTGCTTGTGACCTTGGGCAAGTCACTTAACCCTCCATTGCCCCAGGTACAAAAACTTAGATTGTGAGCCCTCTATGGACAGAGAAAGTACCTGCATATAATGTGTACAGTGCTGCGTATATCTAGTAGCGCTATAGAAATGATTAGTAGTAGTAGTAGTAGTAGTAGGATTTCAACATCATATTAAAGATGATACCTAAATCCTTTTCATGGGTGGTGATTCCTTATGTGGAACCTTGCATCACATAGCTATAGTTTGGGTTCTTCTTCCCTACAGGAGAAAACCTCCACAATAACAGTCAACATCCAAAGAACAGTAGAGGTGGTCCAGGAGCAGAGGAGAAAACCAAGGGTTCAACTATGTAGAAGCAGCACCAGTTTTTAAAGGAGATTCTTTATGAACTTATGTCTCTTTGAGTTGACCCCTTAGGAAGGCTGTTGTTGAACTCGACCAAGTAGGGTCACCCTTCAATAAAAACTTATGTGAACCCTTGGTTTTCTCCTCCTTTTCTGGACCACCACTGCTGTTCTTTGGTCTTCCTCTTCCCTACATGCATTGCTTTGCACTTGCTCACATTAAATGTCATCTGCCATTTGGATGCTCAGTCTTATAAGGTCCTGCCAGCCACATCATAGGTATGTTGCTACTGGGTGGGCCTGAACCCAAAGTGGATGGGCCTGGGCCCACCCAGGCCCACCCTTGGCTACGCCACTGTGAGAAAAGTTCTCTCGCCTCATGCCTGGATGGGTAAATAAAAAGTGAGAATTCTAGCTGAGTTTTTTTGATGATCTCCTGTAGGGAATTTAAATAGCAAAAGAAAAAAGGAGGGGGGGTTGGATAAGGCTGATTCTGAGAAGGTGAGGATGGGGGCTAAAAGAAAAGTTATTTTAAGTAGAGGAGTGATGCCTACAACCCAAATTAAGACTCATCCTGTAGTTTTCAGGAAGCATGTCATAAAGCCCCTCAAGACACTCCTTATGGGGCTGTCTTGCTTTGAATTGAAACTGTTTAAAAGACAGGAAGCAAAGAACACTGGTCAGCTTTCCCAATGGAAAAAGGTAAATGATATAGTGCCTCAAAATTCTAAACTGGGACTAGTGTTAAACAGATTTATAAATGATCTGGATTAAATGGGTGAAGTGATAAAGTGGCCCTAATCTGCACTATTAAATGGGCTTAGTGCGTCCTATCGTGGGTCTTTCCTATGTGCTAAGCTCATTTCCAGTACAGCTGAAAAAGACACATTTTTCTATTTGTTGAGTTTCTGGCCATCCACTAATGTTAGCATTAGCGTGCAGTCATTAAAAACAACGTTGGAGCACTGCCTCCTATTTAGAAGGCACTAAAGGCTCACAAATTATGGACGCACTAACCAGTTAGCATGTCGGTGATGTCAGCATGCTAGCTATATAGCACTTTCATGCCCATTCTCTGCCCTTGCTTTGTCTTTTCCAAAAAAAAAACAAATAAAAAATAAATACTGCACACTTAGCATATGTAGCTGGCAAACCTAATGCACAATGCTTTAATGCATCCTGAATTAGGCCATTTTCTTACATTAAACATACAGTAGTGCTTAATGCAGCTTAGTACAAGGGCCCCATAATTTGCAGAATTTTTTAAATTCAAACATTTTTATTGAGTTTCATAAACAGAACAAACAAAACTACTAAACAATATAACCAACCACCATAACCAAGTGACACAAAAGCATTCAAAGTAGAATTTTTAAAACAACAATAGCAAGGAGACTGTGGAGAACCAGGCATCTAAATGGAATATGAAATTGCATGTGGATAAGAGTAAAGTGATACAGATAGGGAAAAATAATCCTAACTATAAGCTTTATTTATTGACTTGTTCACAGGAAGTGAAGATACTTACCTGTAGCAGGTATTCTCCGAGGACAGCAGGCTGATTGTTCTCACAGATGGATCGATGTCCATGTTGGCCCAGGAAAGTGCAATTTTGCAAGCAAAATTTATTATTTTTGCCCTGAATCACGCGCACTGCACATGCGCAGACGACTTCCCGCCCGTCGCGCGAGCATGCCCCTTAGTTAAATCAAAAAGCAAAAGGAAACCAGTAACAACTCCAAAGGGGAGGTGGGCGGGTTGGTGAGAACAATCAGCCTGCTGTCCTCAGAAAATACCTGCTACAGGTAAGTATCTTCACTTTCTCTGAGGACAGGCAGGCTACTTGTTCTCACAGATGGGATATCCCTAGCATCCAGGCTCACTCAAAACAATAAACATTGGTCAATTGGGCCTCGCAACGGCGAGAACGTAACATAGATTGACCTGAAACAATAAACAGCTAACTGAGAGTGCAGCCTGGAACAGAAGAAAAAAGGGCCTAGGGGGGTGGAGTTCGATTCTAAACCCCAAACAGATTCTGCAGCACTGACTGCCCAAACTGACTGTCACGTCAGGAATCCTGCTGAAGGCAGTAGTGAGATGTGAATGTGTGGACTGATGACCACGTTGCAGCCTTGCAAATCTCTTCAACAGAGGCTGAATGTAAGTGAGCCACTGACGTAGCCATGGCTCTAACATTGTGAGCCGTGAAATGGCCCTCTAAAGACAGCCCAGCTTGGGCATAAGCAAAGGAAATGCAGTCTGCTAGCCAATTGGAAATTGTGCGTTTTCCGATGGCGACTCCCCTCCTGTTGGGATCAAAAGAGACGGGCTTCATGGAAAAGGCCAATGCTCTCTTGCAGTCCAAGGCATGCAAACTGCTTTCGCCAGGGCGGGTATGAACCCGGGGAAAGAATATTGGCAAGACAATTGACTGGTTCAGATGGAACTCCGACACCACCTTCGGCAGGAACTTAGGGTGCGTGCAGAGGACTACTCTGTTGTGATGAAACTTGATATAAGGTGCATGTACTACTAAGGCCTGAAGCTCACTGACCCTACGAGCTGAAGTAACAGCCATCAAGAAAATGACCTTCCAGGTCAAGTACTTCAGATGGCAAGAATTCAGTGGCTCAAAAGGAGCTTTCATCAGCTGGGTGAGAATGACATTGAGATCCCATGACACCGGTGGAGGTTTGACCGGGCGCTTTGACAAAAGCAAACCTCTCATGAAGCGAACAACTAAAGGCTGTCCAGAGATAGGCTTACCCTCTACACGGTGATGATAAGCACTAATCGCACTAAGATGAACCCTTACTGAGTTGGTCTTGAGACCAGACTCTGATAAGTGTAGAAGGTATTCAAGCAGGGTCTGTGTAGGACAAGAAAGAGGATCTAGGGCCTTGCTGTCATACCAGACGGCAAATCTCCTCCATTTGAAAGAATAACACCTCTTGGTGGAAACTTTTCTGGAAGCAAGCAAGCCTCGGGAGACACCCTCTGACAGACCCACGGAGCTAAATTCTAAGCTCTCAACATCCAGGCCATGAGAGCCAGAGACTGGAGGTTGGGATGTAGAAGCGACACCGCGTTCTGGGTGATGAGGGTTGGAAAACATTCCAATCTCCACGGTTCCTCGGAGGACAACTCCAGAAGAAGAGGGAACCAAATCTGACACAGCCAGAAGGGAGCAATCAGAATCATGGTTCCGCAGTCTTGTTTGAGTTTCAGCAAAGTCTTCCCTATAAGAGGTATGGGAGGATACGCATACAGGAGGCCCGTTCCCCAGTGAAGGAAAAACACATCTGACACTAGTCTGTCGTGGGCCTGAAACCTGGAACAGAACTGAGGGACCTTGTGATTGATCTAAGTGGCAAAAAGAACCACCAAGGAGGTGCCCCACACTCAGAAGATCTTGCGGGCTACACCCATGTTCAGTGACCACTCAAGAGGTTGCATTATCCTGTTCAACCTGTCGGCCAGACTGTTGTTTACGCCTGCCAGATAAGTGGCTTGGAGAAGCATGCCATGACGGCGTGCCCAAAGCCACATCTGGGCGGCTTCCTGACACAGAGGGCGAGATCCAGTGCCCCCCTGCTTGTTGGTGTAATAAATGGCAACCTGATTGTCTGTCTGAATCAAAATGAATTGGTTGGATAGCCGATCTCTGAAAGCCTTTAGAGCGTTCCAGATCGTGCGCAATTCCAGGGGATTGATCTGAAAACCTTTTTCCTGAAAGGACCAAGCTCCTTGAGTGTGAAGTCCATCTACATGAGCTCCCCACCCCAGGAGGGATGAATCCGTCATCAGCACTTTTTGTGGCTGAGTAATTTTGAATGGACGTCCCAAGGTCAAATTGGATTGAATCATCCACCACTGAAGGGAATTCCAAAAGTCAGTGGACAGTTGGATCACATCCTCTAGAACCCCCGCAGCTTGACACCACTGGGAAGCTAGGGTCCATTGAGCTGATCTCATGTGTAGACGTGCCATGGGAGTTACATGAACTGTGGAAGCCATGTGCCCCAGAAGTCTCAACATCTGCTAAGCGTGATCTGTTGAGACGCTCGAGCTGTGGACACTAGGGACAGGAGGTTGTCTGCCCTTGCCTCAGGAAGATAAGCTCGAGCTGTCTTTGTGTTCAACAGAGCTACAATGAATTCCAACTTTTGAACTACTACTACTACTACTACTAATAGCATTTATACAGCGCTACCAGACACACACAGCGCTGAACACCTGACATAGAGAGACAGTCCCTGCTCAAAGAGCTTACAATCCAGATAAAACAGACAGACAAGACATTACGGGCAAGGGAAATACAGGGTAAACAGGAACAGGGGAGGAGGAAGGCAAATGATTAGCAGTTACGAGCCAAAGGCAGTAGTGAAAAGGTGAGCTTTCAGCATAGATTCCGATCTGACGAAGAAGGGCAACCTTCGAAAGCTAATCAAGAAATGTATTAAGTTATGTCCAATAAAAAAGGTATCATCTTATTTTCTTTTCCGTGTTTTATTTTGTTTGATTTCTATCGATAACCTTAAGAGTGGACTAACACGGCTACCACACTCCTCTACTTAGCATAGATTTAAAAACGGGTAGAGATGGAGCTAGACGTATGGGTTCAGGAAGATGGTTCCAGGCATAAGGTGCCGCAAGATAAAATAAACGAAGTCTGGAGTTAGTGGTGGAGGTCTGGGGTGAGATGGGACTTGGAGTAATTGATCACGAACCCCAGTAGCTCTAGCACCTGAATAGTCATTCGCATGGACTGTAGAGTGCCTGCCTCCAAGGTGCTCTTCACTAACCAATCGTCGAGATAAGGGAACACATGCACCCCCAGCCTGCGGAGCAACACTGCGACTACCACTAGGCACTTTGTAAAAGCTCTGGGCACAGACACCAGACCAAAGGGCAGTACACAGTACTGAAAGTGCTGTGTTCCAAGCCGAAATCGAAGATACTTCCTGTGAGCTGGGAGTATCGAGATATGTGTGTAAGCATCCTTTAAGTCCAGAGAGCATAGCCAACCGTTTTCTTGAATCATGGGAAGAAGGGTGCCCAGGGAAACCATCCTGAACTTTTCTCGGACTAGAAATTTGTTCAGGGCCCTCAGGTCTAGGAGGGACGCATCCCCCCTGTTTTCTTTTGCACAAGGAAGTACCTGGAATAGAATTCCAGCCCTTCTTCCCCTGGTGGAACGGGTTCGACCACTTGAGCCTTTAGAAAGGCAGAGAGCTTCTGGTGGGCAATATGGAGGTTTGGATTCCAGATTGAGGGTGTATCCTAACCAGACTATTTGAAGAACCCACCAGTCAGAGGTTATGAGAGGCCACCTTTGGTGAAAAAAATATCAACCTCCCCCCAACCAGCAAGTCATCTGGTACAGACACTTTTACTGAGGCTATGCTGAACTGAAGCCAATCAAAAGTCCGTCCCTTGCTTTTGCTGGGGAGCTGCACACTGTTGATGAGAACAAACACGCTGGGACTGAGCCTGGGCAGGCTGCCGAGAAGCAGGAGTGTACCTACACCTAGGATAGGAATAGGGAGCACTTCTCTTCCCCCCCAAAATACCTCCTAGATGAGGAGGTAGTAGCAGAAGATGCCCGGCGGGAGAGAGAATCCATAGCATCATTATGCTTCTTGATCTGGTCAACTAGATCCTCTACTTTCTCACCAAAAAGGTTATCCCCCTGGCAAGGAACATCCGCCATCCGCTGCTGGACTGAATGATCCAGGTCAGAGACATGCAGCCATAAGAGTCTGCGCATCACTATACCTTGAGCAGCGATCCTGGATGCTACATCAAAAGTGTTGAATTTACCCCTGGCCAGGAACTTTCGACACGCCTTCTGCTGCCTGACCACCTGACGAAAAGGCTCAGCCTGCTCCGGAGGGAGTGCTTCAACCAAGCTGGACAGTTGCCTTACTGAGTTCTGCAAGTGGACGCTCGTGAAGAGCTGGTATGACTGGATCCTGCTAGCGAGCATAGCAGCCTGATTCGTCTTCCTCCCCAAAGAATCCAAGGTCCTAGGTTCTCTGCCTGGGGGCGCCGAGGCATAGTCTCTAGTACTCTTGGCTTTCTTGAGAGCGGAGTCCACCACCATGGAATTGTGAGGTAGCTGAGACTTCATCAATCCAGGTTCACCGTGGATACGATACTGAGATTCAGCTTTTTTCGGGATCACAGGGTTAGATAGAGGAAACGACCAGTTTTGCATAAGGACTTCCTTCAGTGCGTTATGCAAAGGAGCCGTTACAGCCTCTCTAGGTGGAGAAGAATAATCCAGGACCTTGAGGATCTCAGCCCTGGGTTCATCCTCAACCTCCATAGGGAAAGGAATAGCCATAGCCATTTCCCGGACAAAGGAGGTAAAGGTCCGACTCTCCAGTGGAGATAGTCTCCTTTCTGGTGGAGGGGAAGGATCAGAGGGAATCCCAAAGGACTCATCAAAAGAAAAGTACCTGGGACCTTCCTCTTCCTCCCACAAACGCTACTCTTCAGTATCAGAAAAGACCTTTCTCAGGGCAGTCCGAGACTGAGCCTGCCTCGACGCCGAGGAAAGACGTCCTCGATGGCGATGTCGAGAAGTCGACACCCACCTGGACTGCGGTGAAGCTTCCTCCACCGATGCTGAAGGGGATTCGACCTGGGTGGCAGCCGACACTGATGCCGCAGATAGCACCAAGGTCGGGGACCTCACCACAGGCGAAGGGCCAGATGCTACTGCAGCAGACGGCACAGAAGGCGCAAGCACCCCCAACACTGAAGCAGACTGACGCAGGAATCCTTCCAGAAGCTCTGGAAAGGGCCCTGATGCATTCGTCAAGAGCCGCCGTCAGACAAGGCTGCGGGATCGATGGAGCAGCCGGTGGCAGAATCTGTTGAGGCTCGGGAGCAGGTACCGGGCTGCTAGAAGACCGACGCATCAGCACCTCCTGTATCAAGGGGGAGTGATCCTCTCGGCGCTGACACTTCTCAGGTGCCGATTCCCTCAACGTCCCGGAGCTCCCGGCACCGTGTGTCGAAGGAGATCGATGACGGTGCTTCTTTGCCTTCGCTTGACGCCCATCATTGAGACTCTTCGGTACCGATGAGGACGTGGAATCCTCACACCTCCTCGGGGCCAGGTCCGATGCAGGTCGGTCCCCGGGGACCTGCATAACAGGAGGCCTCGAGACAGGTGGAGACCTACTCGATGCCTCACTGCTCCCAGCGCGGGTTGGTCTCTCAGCAGCCATTACCTCTGCTCCCGACGTCAATGCTCCTGTCAATGTCGACGCCGCCAACCTTGGTACCGATGTTGATCGACATCGAAGGACCGGACCGCGCCCCAAAAAGCTTTTCACATTGGGCTTCTCGAGACACTTGTATCCGTTTCTTCATATGAAGACACAGACTACAAGCGGCTGGGCTATGGTCGGGCCCAAGGCACTGGATACACCAGGTGTGGGTATCGGTACCTGAGATGGTCCAGTTGCACCGAGTACAACATTTGAAGCCGCTGGGTGTCTTCGATGACATGGAAGGAAAAACGGCTTTGGTGACATCAAATGACGTGATTGTCCCAAACAAGGGAAAGGCACAAAAAGGGAGAAAACCCGACTGCGCGGCAAAAAGAAAGTAAGCTTAAAATAGGGAAAAAATACTAAAAGTAACTACGGAAATATTTTTTTTTCTTATTTTAAGAAAATGACTAAGATAATAAAAGAAATAGTCATCAGACTCTGTTCCTGGGCCAAGAACGAGGAGAGCAGAAATAATCCTGTCACCTCATCGCAGACAAAAAAGAACTAAGGGGCACACTTGCACGACAGGCAAGAAGTCGTCTGCGCATGCGCAGTGGGTGTGATTCACGCGCCAAAAGACTCTAGGCAAAAACTCTTTTAATTTTTGGTTGCAAATTGATGTTTCTTGGACTGACGCAGACGTCGACCCATCTGTGAGAACAAGCAGCCTGCTTGTCCTCGGAGAAAAGTTATTACTTGTTGATCCAAATAACTTGCTCCCAGTGGTTAACAATAAATCATACATAATGAAACACAAATCAAACATAATAAATCTAAATACCATCTTGTTTTTAAACTGACATATGTAGCAAAAAATAAACAAACACTTCTGAAGTTGTAGACAATACATTAAAATTTTCAGCTCCATGAAAAGTGACAGTCAATAAAAAAAGAAATCACATTAGGAATTATTAAGAAAGAAATGGAGAATAAAGTGAAGAATGCCATAATAGATCTATGATGCAACCACACCGTGAGTACTGTATGTGATTCTAGTTGTCTGATCTCAAAAATAAAAATAGCATAACTGGTAAAGGTACAGAGAAGCCCCTAGTATTTTTACGCTCAATGCATAATTACTTTGTGGAATTTGTTGCCAGAGAATGTGGCCAAGACATCTAACATCTCTGGGCTTAAAAGGGATTTAGACCAATTCCCAAAGGGGAATGGGACTTGATATACCTTCTTTCTGTGTGTTTTTTAACTACATTCAAAGCAGTTTACATAGTATATACAGGTACTTAGTTGTACCTGGGGCAATGGAGGATTAAGTGACTTGCCCAGAGTTACAAGGAAATGCACTAGGAATCAAACCCAGTACCCAAGGAGCTAAGTCCACTGCACTAACCACTAGGTTATTCCTCCACTATATTATATCAATAATTATTAGCCAGGTAGGCCTAGAGAAGCCAAAACACGTTGCCTGGAGTAAACAGCAAGGTGCAGATCTACCATTTGGGATCTGCCAGGTACTTCCTGGTGATTTGATTTGACCACTGCTGGAAGCAGGATGCTGTACTCAATGACCTAGCCCATCATACCACAGCTTGTTTTTATCATAAATTGCCACAGATTCTGACATAATCCTCATCCTATTCCCAAACACATTTCTAAAGCTGAGTAATTCTGCTAGACTGTCCAATTTAGTAAAATATACTTTTCCAGGCTATTCTCTCAATCAAATAATAGTCTTTAACCTAAGAAAGGATTATCTGTCTGAAAAATATCACAATTTAAATTTCTGAGCTGCATTGCTGCAGTATCCTTCATTCTGGTCTCCCTGGTACCTTGCTTCAATCCTTCCAACTCTTACAAAGTTGTACTGCCTGTTTTCTCCCATGCTGCTCCCACTTTACTTTGCTGCTCTATTCTCTTTGCTGTCTCCCTGAAAAAATAAAAATCGTACATGGAAGCTTCTGACATTCATCTACAAATGCATTTATAATCTCTCAACTACCTCTGCTCACTTGCATTTTGTGCTCCTTACAAAAAATAAGTTAGTTCCTGTTTCAGATCCTCTGCTCACCCTCTCTGTAGAACAGGCTTCTTGTGGATGTCCAAGTTGCCTTCTCTCTTGCTTTCTGGTCCAATCTTGAATCTGTCCTTTTAGACTAGCATGTCCTAGATCTTAAATAACTGCTTTGATCTGTATAATCTGCTATGAAATTTGACATACCTACCATGTCTTAATTTTGTACTGTTTATAACACCATGCGTTTCACATTTGTATAGTGCCTTACTTAAATGTTTTCTACAAAACCACTCCTTCCCCCAATAATGTCTCATTTACCTATTAACAACTAAGCAAAGCTATACTCTTCTTACCTGAGATGTTTTCTTTCATCACTGCATCAACCATAGAATTTTGATAGAGAACCTTAGAAGAAATCTCCTTGTTTTCTACTGGATACATTACTTTTTCACCAAAAAGGGAGGGCACCTTGGAAGTTGATGTGGTCATGATTTGACTTTCAGCTTGATTTAGCCTTGGGAAAACACTGTGATCTGAAAAACTTAAGTATACTGAAGTTTGCTGTATTTTTTTCTCTGAAGTTTTAAGATTAAAAGCTGACTTTACTCTTTCATGTACTAAATCTCCAGGTGGCTTTGTCTGTGTAGAACAGGATTCTTCCTGCCAACTTTCAGAACCCTGTCTTTCTGGAAGAGTGTCACTTAATGGGTCTCTTCTATTGTTTAACAATGCACTTTTCACAGTCTCTTTCTTTAGATTTTGTCCTGTTTCAGATGAAAAGAGTATATCTGTGGTCATTTTATTTGTGACATTACTGATACTTTCAGCATTTCTATCCTGTGATACATACATGTTTGTTTTGTTTCTCACTACACTAATACCAGGGACAGTCAAATTTGTGTCGCCTTCTGTCTGTTCTGAGCTCCCTTGGTCAGGTTGGCTGCTCTGCACATCTTTCCAGTTTGCTTCCATTTTGAATTCTTCATTCTGACTGGAATTGATTAAAGGTAAATCATTTGCAAGCAGAACTGGAGCTTTTTTGATGGGCTCTGAAGTACTGTTGAGACTAGAGCATCCATCCATTTTGTCAGCATTATTACTGCAATTTATTTCTTCCTGATCTGTAAAACCCTGTTCAAATGATAGTGGATCAGCGGCTAGACCACTAGCCCTTTCATTTAACTGCTGTGTTTGTTCTGTTTTATCTAGCTTATTAATTAAACAATTGCAATTAGGATCCTGTGAACTGCTCTGGTAACTATGTGTTTCATTAGGTTTTGAAGAATTATATTCACTTGTTCTACTATCCATAATTTCCTCATCCATGGAGCTTTTCCCAGTACCAAGAAGCAATCTGAATTCTTTTTTGGGTGGTTCACTGTCATCTTGTGTGTCAGTCTTATCATTTATATTATAAACTACTTTATTTGTAGTAGTGCCAAATGTATGCTGGTTGGAGTCTGTCTGCTGACTTGCATCTGAACTGCAGACACCTAATGCTTCAGTACTCTCTAAGAGCATTTTCTCTTTCTCCACTGGGAGTTTTGCCAACAAACAAGGATTGCACTGAGATTCAAGTTCTGCACTATCAGTGTTTTTTCTTAAATCTGTGATGGCTGGTTCGTTGCACTGAAATGTACATACTTCCGTTGGCTGTTTGTGTGTGTTTCTATGCCTATCCATGCAGAGGGCTTTGCTTTGAAATGTCTCTGTTTGTTGCTTTGTATTAAGTATGGTCACTTTTCTTTGATCTTCAAATGCATTGTCAAGTGCTTGAAAATCTGCATCATAAGGACATTTTCTAATTAATTACAAATTACTAAAGCAATTTTTCTCTGAAATTAAAAATCTCTTCATATTTTTAAAACTGTATATAACTGGAATGACCACAAAATCTCTTTGTAAAACTGTTAAATATTTTGAAAAATATGTTAGCATTTAAGAACCATAGTTTAAAATATTTGGCAATCCTGTTGACACAGTAACAGTACATGACAGCAGAAAAAGACCAAAATCTACAGGCTTATTTTCGAAAGTGATCGCCGGCCATCTTCCGACATAAATCGGGAGATGGCCGGCGATTTCTCAAAAGCGGCGAAATCGGTATAATCGAAAGCGGCTTTTTTGGCAGCATCGCCGCTTTCCCGTTGCCTCGCCAGCGAAAGTTCAAGGGGGCGTGTCAGTGGCTTATCGAAGGCGGGACATGGGTGGGCATGGGCGTGGCTACCAGATGGCCGGCTTTTATGGATAATGGAAAAAAAAGCGGCGTTAAGCAGTATTTCGCCGGGTTTACTTGGTCCTTTTATTTTCACTTCCAAACCTCAAAAAGGTGCCCCAATTGACCAGATGACCACCGGAGGGAATGGGGGATGACCTCCCCATACTCCCCCAGTGGTCACCAACCCCCTCCCAGACAAAAGAAAATTAAAATAAAACACTTTTTTGCCAGCCTTTATGCCAGCCTCAAATGTCAAACCCAGCTCCCTGACAGTAGTATGCAAGTCCCTGGAGCAGTTTTTAATGGGTGCAGTGCACTTCAGGCAGGCAGGCCCAGGTCCATCCCCCCCCCCCCTACCTGTTACACATGTGTGCTAAGTGTTGAGCCCTCCAAACCCCCCCAAAACCCACTGTACCCACATGTAGGTGATGTAGGTGCCCCCCTTCACCCATAAGGGCTATGGTAATGGTGTAGAGTTGTGGGGAGTGGGTTTGGGGGGGGATTTGGGGGGCTCAGCACCCAAGGTAAGGGAGCTATACACCTGGGAGATATTTGTGTATTTTTTAAACATTTTTAGAAGTGCGCAGAAGGGAGAAGAGTGTGATGCAGGCAGTCAGCTTGATTAGTTACAGTTTCGGTAGGGGAGTGAGTAGAATGCTTCCTTTGTCCTTTGGGAAGAGGCCATTTTGTAGCATGTAGTTCAGGTGGGTCATGAGGTCTGTTTTGAGTTGTTGAGGGGCGGATCTTATAAGGTTGTTAGGGCAGATGTCTAGTTTGCATTGAGACTTGGCACTAGCCCCGCCTCCTAAACACCAGCCCTGCCTCCCACCACCGGCTCTGCCACCCAATCTCGGCTAAGCTTCTGAGGAACCATTCCTTCTGAACAGGATTCCTTTATGTTTATCCCACGCATGTTTGAATTCAGTTACTGTTTTCATCTCCACCACCTCCCGTGGGACGGCATTCCAAGTATATACCACTCTGTCCCTGAAAAAATACTTCCTGACATTTTTCTTGAGTCTGCCCCCCTTCAATCTCATTTCATGTCCTCTAGTTCTACCACCTTCCCATCTACAGAAAAGGTTCATTTGCGGATTAATACCTTTCAAATATTTGAACGCCTGTATCATATCACCCCTGTTTCTCCTTTCCTCCAGGGTATACATGTTCAGGTCAGCAAAGTCTCTCCTCATACGTCTTGTAATGCAAATCCCATACCATTCTCGTAGCTTTTCTTTGCACTGCTTCAATTCTTTTTACATCCTTAGCAAGATACGGCCTCCAAAACTGGACACAATACTCCAGGTGGGGCCTCACCAACGACTTATACAGGAGCATTAAAACCTCTTTTCTTCTGCTGGTCACACCTCTCTCTATACAGCCTAGCAACCTTCTAGCTACGGCCACCACCTTGTCACACTGTTTCGTCGCCTTCAGATCCTCAGATACTATCACCCCAAGATCCCTCTCCCCGTCCGTACATAGCAGACTCTCACCGCCTAACACATACGTCTCCCGTGGATTTCTACTCCCTAAGTGCATCACTTTGCATTTCTTTGCATTGAATTTTAATTGCCAAACCTTAGACCATTCTTCTAGCTTCCGCAGATCCTTTTCCATGTTTTCCACTCCCTCCCGGGTGTCCACTCTGTTACAAATCTTAGTATCATCCGCAAAAAGGCAAACTTTACCTTCTAACCCTTTGGCAATGTCAGTCACAAATATATTGAATAGAATCGGTCCCAGCACCGATCCTTGAGGCACTCCACTACTCACCTTTCCCTCATCCAAGCGAATTCCATTAACCACCACCTTCTGGCGTCTGTCCGTCAACCAGTTCCTAATCCAGTTCACCACGTCAGGTCCTATCTTCAGCCTGCCAAGTTTATTCAAGAGCCGCCTGTGGGGAACCGTGTCAAAAGCTTTGCTGAAATCTAAGTAGATTACATCTGTAGCACGTCCCTGATTCAATTTTCCGGTCACCCAGTCAAAGAATTCAATGAGATTCGTTTGGCACGATTTACCTTTGGTAAAACCATGTTGTCTCGGATCTTGCAACTTATTGGCTTCCAGGAAATTCATTATCCTTTCCTTCAGCATCGCTTCCATTACTTTTCCAATAACCGAAGTGAGGCTTACCGGCCTGTAGTTTCCAGTTTATTCCCTATCACTACTTTTGTGAAAAGGGACTACGTCCGTCGTTCTTCAATCCCACGGAACCTCTCCCGTCTCCAAGGATTTATTAAACAAATCTTTAAGAGGATCCGCCAGAACCTCTCTGAGCTCCCTCAATATCCTGGGGTGGATCCCATCTGGTCCCACAGCTTTGTCCACCTTTAGATTTTCAAGTTGTTCATACACACTCTCTTCAGTGAATGGTGCTCTATCCACTCCATTCTCATTCGTGCTTTTGCCAGTCAATCGTGGTCCTTCTCCAGGATTTTCTTCTGTGAAAACAGAACAAAAGTATCTATTTAGCAAATTTGCTTTTTCTTCATCATTATCTATATAGTGGTTCGCAGCATCTTTCAGTCTCACAATTCTCTTTGTAGTCTTCCTCCTTTCACTAATATACCTGAAGAAATTTTTGTCACCCCTCCTTACATTTCTAGCCATTTGTTCTTCCGCTTGCACTTTCGCCAGACGTATCTCTTTCTTGGCTTCTTTCAGTTTCATCCGGTATTCCTCTCCATGTTCCTCTTTTTGAGTTTTTCTGTATTTCAGGAACGCCAACTCTTTAGCCTTTATTTTCTCAGCCACTTGCTTGGAGAACCATATCGGTTTCCGTTTTCTCTTGCTTTTATTTACTCTCCTTACATAAAGGTTTGTTGCCCTATTTATAGCTTCTTTCAGCCTGGACCACTGTCTTTCCACTTCGTGTTCGCCCTCCCAGCCCATCAGCTCCTTCCTCAGGTATTCCCTCATTTTACTAAAGTCAGCATGCTTGAAATCCAAGACTTTGAGTTTTGAGTGGCCGCCCTCCACTTCAGCTGTCATATCAAACCAAACTGTTTGATGGTCACTGCTGCCCAGGTGGGCACCCACTCGGACATTTGGCACACTATCCCCATTTATAAGCACCAGATCCAGCGTCGCTCCCTCCCTCGTAGGTTCCATCACCATTTGTCTGAGCAGAGCACTGTGAAAAGCATCCACGATCTCTCTACTTCTTTCCAATTCCGCAGATGGAACCTTCCAATCTACATCCGGCAGATTGAAATCTCCCAGCAACAGCACCTCTCTCTTCTTTCCCAACGTTTGAATATCTGCTATCAGATCTTTATCTAGTTCCTCCAATTATGTTGGGGGTCTGTAGAGAACACCCACGTGGACAGAGGTTCTATCATCTCTTTTTAAGGTGATCCATATCGCTTCTTCCTTTCCCCAGGTCCCTGTCATTTCAGTCCCTGCGATATCATTTCTCAAATACAGAGCTACTTCTCCACCTTTACGACCATCTCTATCCTTCCTAAATAGATTATAGCCTGGTATGTTTGCATCCCATTCATGGGAACCATTGAGCCACGTCTCCGTGATTGCAACAATGTCTAAGTCTGCCTCCAACATCAGGGCTTGAACGTCATGAACTTTATTGCTTAGACTGTTAATATAGATGTGCTTTGAATTTGAAGAGAGTGGGAAACCTTGTGAAAGAGTACTTACATCACTTATCTAGACCTCTCTCTCTTTTATACTCTCAGTCTTAAATAGATGAGCACCTATTTAGTTTATAGCTAACACTTGTCCCTTTGCATACCTAACCATATAACTACCAATAGATGTACCAGCAGTTGGTACAGCTATTGGCAGTTATATGGTTAGGCATATGGTAGTTATTCATTGTATATGCTCATCTTTGGAAGATTTCAAAATTCATGCAAGGTTACTTTATTCTAAATTCACATCAAGAAGTTATCCAGTCAGTATTGTTTGGAAGGCATATCTTAGAGTTCGATATGCTCAGCGAGAGCTACTACTACAGTATCAGACATCCTCTGAAGAAGATAAATTAGTGGCTGTTTTACCCTTTACAGTGCTTGCTTCAAGAATTTCTCAGTTATCCACTCTCATTGGCAGATTCTGCAAGTGCATAATTGTTTTCTTAGAACACCCTATTTGTGCCTATCGATGTGGAAAAAATATTGGCGAACAATTATCTTACGAGAGATTGGATTAGGATCAAGACCCTAGTGCCCCTGTAGGATATTTTAAGTGTAATGCCTGTCAATGAAGTGAAACTTCACTCACTGGGCTTGACTGGTCTGACCCTCAAACAGGTCAGATGATTTCATCATTATCATGTACAACATGCAATTCGAGTAATGTAGTTTATATCATTTTATGTCCATGTAACTTCATTTATGTAGGACGCACTTCAAGACCTATTAGAACGTGTCTAGCAGAACATAAATCAAGGATTGTGAAAAAGGTGATGATGCCTCCATTAGTTCAACACTGGATGGATCATAGTCATACTTGGAATGACATCAGATGGCGAGTGATTGACTTCGGCCTTTCCAATCCTTCCTTAACCACACCCCCCCCCCCCCCCCACACACACACACACACACACACACATCCCATCTATGGTACTCTGCATTATTTTCAATACTAAAACATAGCTGCTGGATATTTGAGCACTCCTCAAATCTCTTTTTAGATTACTTCTCATTCTGTCTGTTCTCTCAGGTGAGGCCACTTTGCTGGGGATCTTTGTGTCATCCTTTAAAAATAGATAGTTTTCCTCCTAACTCCTCCACATTATCTCTCACATAAATATTGAACAGAAACAGCCCAAGACTAATCCCAGAGGCATGTCACTTGTCATCTTTCTTTCTTAAGATTGAACTCTACTTACGGCTATCCTCTTCTGTATATTAGTAACTAAGTAATATGATACTTCTATCCCACTAACTCCCACTTAAAAAGTAGTTCAAAGCGGTTTACAACAAATTAATAAAAAACAAAGTAAAATATAAAATTAATTAATATAAAATAAAATTTTTAAGACAGAAAATGCTTAAACAAATGGGTCTTAAGGTTTTTACGTAATTGAAGATAACCAGAAGAATTTCTAAGGATCATAGGTAGGGCAAGCCAGAATTGAGGAGCATAAAAACAGAATGATGATTCCAATATTTTCTTTTACTTAATACCAACAAAAGATGGTAAAATTAAGTGAAACAGATCTCTAAATGGTGAGGAGAAGAGATCAAATTCTGGAAAGAAACCATCAAATATCTTTTATATCAGACATGCCACTTTAAAAAGTGCTCTAAAATAGATAGGAAGCCAATCTAGGGATGCCAATGCAGAAGTAGCACTATTGTGTCTCTTAAGACCTAAGATCAGCTTAGCCCCTATATTCTGCAATAGCTGAAGTTTAGAATGCAGTTTAACAGAAACAAGTACATACAAAGCGTTGCACTAATCTAAGTGACTTAAGATATATGATTGTACCAAAATGGCAAAATGAGATCTGTCAAAGTATCATCTAATGTGGAATAATTGTCATGGCTTAAAAAGCAAAATACGAGTAAGGTGATTTATTTGAGGTTCTAATGAAAGAGAAGAGTCTAAAGTACTTCCCAAAATCTTCAAAGAAGATTCAAATTTCAGGGTCAAATTATTGACACATCAATAGAATCAGGAATGAGATTGCCCTTTTGAGCTATCTTGGAGACTTTAACATACATGCTGACGACCCATCCGACTCTTACGCTTCTCAGTTCCTCACTCTGACATCCTCCTTCAACCTCCAGCTGAGCTCCACCACCCCTACTCACCAAACTGGCCATTGTCTTGACCTCGCCCTCTCCTCTACCTGCTCATCCTCCAATTTCTGCGCCTCTGCTCTTCCTCTCTCATATCATCACCTGATCACCTTCACACTTCATCACCCTCCCCCTCAGTCCCGCCCAACACTAACCAATACTTTCAGGAATCTCCAGGCTGTCGACCCTCCCACCTTATCCTCTAGTATTTCTAATCTCCTCCCGTCCATCATGTCCTCCAAGTCTGTCGACAAGGCTGTCTCTACTTACAATGCCACTCTCTCCTCTGCTCTGGACACCCTTGCACCATCCATCTCCCGTCCCACACGGCGTACTAATCCCCAGCCCTGGATGACCCCTTGCATCCGATACCTTCGCTCCTGCGCCCGATCTGCTGAACGCCTCTGGAGGAAATCTCGCACCCATAGCGATTTCATTCATTACAAATTCATGCTATCCTCCTTCCAGTCCTCCTTATTCCTTGCCAAACAGGACTATTACACCCAATTGACTAATTCACTTGGCTCCAACCCTCGTCGTCTCTTTGCCACCCTTAACTCCTTCCTCAAAGTGCCCTCAGCTCCCACCCCCACCCCCTCACTATCTCCTCAATCACTGGCTGACTGCTTCCACGACAAGGTGCAGAAGATCAACCTCGAATTCACTACCAAGCCACCTCTTCCTCTTCACCCTTTAACCCACTCCCTCAACCAACCAACCCAGGCCTCCTTCTCCTCTTTTCCTGATATCACCGAGGAGGAAACCACCCACCTTCTTTCCTCCTTGAAATGCACCACCTGTTCCTCTGATCCTATCCCCACTAACTTACTAAACACCATCTCTCCTACTGTCACCCCCCCATCTGTCATATCCTCAACGTCTCTCTCTCCACTGCAACTGTCCCTGACTCCTTCAAGCATTCTGTAGTCACACCACTCCTCAAAAAACCATCACTAGACCCTACCTGTCCTTCCAACTACTGCCCCATCTCCCTCCTACCCTTCCTCTCCAAGATACTTGAACATGCTGTTCACAGCCGCTGCCTTGATTTTCTCTCCTCTCATGCCATCCTTGATCCGCTTCAATCCGGTTTTCACCCTCTACACACGACAGAAACGGCACTCGCTAAAGTCTGTAATGACCTGTTCCTTGCCAAATCCAAAGGTCACTACTCCAACCTCCTCGACCTATCCGCCGCTTTTGACACTGTCAATCATAATTTACTTCTTGCTACACTATCCTCATTTGGGTTCCAGGGCTCTGTCCTCTCCTGGTTTTCCTCCTATCTCTCCCACTGCACCTTCAGAGTACATTCTCATGGATCTTCCTCCACCCCCATCCCGCTCTCTGTTGGAGTTCCTCAGGGATCTGTCCTTGGACCTCTTCTTTTTTTCAATCTACACCTCTTCCCTGGGCTCTCTGATCTCATCTCATGGTTTCCAATAAGCGAATGCTACATACCTGTAGAAGGTATTCTCCGAGGACAGCAGGCTGATTGTTCTCACAAATGGGTGACGTCCACGGCAGCACCTCCGATCGGAGATCTTCCTAGCAACAGAGTTTGCTAGTTCTCGCGCGCGCCCGCGATGCGCACATGCGCGGCCGTCTTCCCGCCCGAAATCGCTCATGTTCGCTAGTCCAGTACCAAGCAAAAACAAGACAAGGGAAGACACAACTGCAAAGGGGAGGCGGGCAGGTAGATGAGAACAATCAGCCTGCTGTCCTCGGAGAATACCTTCTACAGGTATGTAGCATTCGCTTTCTCCGAGGACAAGCAGGCTGCTTGTTCTCACAAATGGGGTATCCCTAGCCCCCAGGCTCACTGAAAACAACAAACGTGGTCAATTGGGCCTCGCAACGGCGAGGACATAACTGAGATTGACCTAAACTTTTCCAACTAACTGAGAGTGCAGCCTGGAACAGAATAAAAATGGGCCGAGGGGGGTGGAGTTGGATTCTAAACCCCAAAGATTCTGCAGCACCGACTGCCCGAACCGACTGTCGCGTCGTGAATCCTGCTGAAGGCAGTAGTGAGATGTGAATGTGTGGACAGATGACCACGTCGCAGCCTTGCAAATCTCTTCAATAGTGGCTGACTTCAAGTGGGCCACTGACGCCGCCATGGCTCTAACACTATGAGCCGTGACATGACCCTCAAGAGTCAGCCCAGCCTGGGCGTAAGTGAAGGAAATGCAATCTGCTAGCCAATTGGATATGGTGCGTTTCCCCACAGCCACTCCCCTCCTGTTGGGATCAAAAGAAACAAAAAGTTGGGCGGACTGTCTGTGTGGGCTTGTCCGCTCCAGATAGAAGGCCAGTGCTCACTTGCAGTCCAATGTGTGCAGTTGACGTTCAGCAGGGCGGGTATGAGGACGGGGAAAGAATGTTGGCAAGACAATTGACTGGTTCAGATGGAACTCCGACACCACCTTCGGCAAGAACTTAGGGTGAGTGCGGAGGACTACCCTGTTATGATGAAATTTGGTATAAGGAGCATGAGCCACCAAGGCTTGAAGCTCACTGACCCTGCGAGCTGAAGTAACTGCCACCAAGAAAATTACCTTCCAGGTCAAGTACTTCATATGACAGGAATCCAGTGGCTCAAAAGGAGGTTTCATCAGCTGGGTGAGAACGACATTGAGATCCCATGACACTGTAGGAGGTTTGAGTGGGGGCTTTGACAAAAGCAAACCTCTCATGACGCGAACTACTAAAGGCTGTCCAGAGATCGGCTTACCTTCCACATGGTAATGGTATGCACTAATCGCACTAAGATGAACCCTTACAGAGTTGGTTTTAAGACCAGACTCATATAAATGTAGAAGGTATTCAAGCAGGGTCTGTGTAGGACAAGAGCGAGGATCTAGGGCCTTGCCATCACACCACACAGCAAACCGTCGCCAGAGGAAGAAGTAACTCCTCTTGGTAGAATCTTTTCTGGAAGCAAGCAAGACACGGGAGACACCCTCTGACAGACCCAAGGAGGCGAAGTCTATGCTCTCAACATCCAGGCCGTGAGGGCTAGAGACCGGAGGTTGGGATGGAGAAGCGCCCCCTCGTTCTGCATGATGAGGGTTGGAAAGCAGTCCAATCTCCACGGTTCTTCGGAAGACAATTCCAGAAGAAGAGGGAACCAGATCTGACGAGGCCAAAAAGGAGCAATCAAAATCATGGTTCCCCTGTCTTGCTTGAGTTTCAGCAAAGTCCTCCCTATCAGAGGAATGGGAGGATACGCGTACAGGAGGCCTTCCCCCCAAAACAGAAGGAAGGCATCCGACGCCAGTCTGCCATGGGCCTGCAGCCTGGAACAGAACTGAGGGACCTTGTGATTGGTTTGAGTGGCAAAGAGGTCCACCAAGGGGGAGCCCCACACTTGGAAGATCTCGCGAACCACTCTGGCATTGAGCAACCACTCGTGCGGTTGCATGATCCTGCTCAATCTGTCGGCCAGACTGTTGTTTACGCCTGCCAGATACGTGGCCTGGAGCCACATGCCGAACCGGCGTGCCCAATGCCACATGCTGACAGCTTCCAGACACAGGGGGCGAGATCCGGTGCCCCCCTGCTTGTTGATGTAATACATCGCAACCTGGTTATCTGTCTGAATTTGGATAATTTGATGGGACAGCCGATCCCTGAAGGCCTTCAGAGCGTTCCAGACCGCTCGCAACTCCAGGAGGTTGATCTGTAGACCTTGTTCTTGGACGGACCAACTCCCCTGTGTGTGGAGCCCATCGACATACGCTCCCCACCCCAGGAGTGACGCGTCCGTGGTCAGCACCTTTTGTGGCTGAGGAATCTGGAAGGGATGTCCCAGGGTCAAATTGGATCGAATTGTCCACCAATGGAGGGAGAGGAGAAACCTCGTGGACAAGCGGACCACGTCCTCTAAGCCCCCAGCAGCCTGGCACCACTGGGAGGCTAGGGTCCATTGAGCTGATCTCATAAAAAGGTGGGCCATGGGAGTCACGAGAACCGTGGAGGCCAGGTGGCAGAGCAATCTCAACATCTGCCGAGCTGTGATCTGCTGAGACGCCTGCACCGAAGAGACAAGGGCCAGCAGATTGTCGGTCCTGGTCTCTGAAAGGTAGGCACGGGCCGTCTGAGAATCCAGCAGAGCTCCTATGAATTCAAGTTTCTGAACTGGAAGAAGATGGGACTTTGGATAATTTATCACAAACCCTAGCAGCTCCAGGAGTTGAATAGTCACCTGCATGGACTGCTGAGCTCCTGCCTTGGAGGTGTTCTTCACCAGCCAATCGTCGAGGTACGGGAACACATGCACTCCCAGCCTGCGTAGAGAAGCCGCTACTACGGCCAGGCATTTGGTGAACACCCTGGGCGCGGAGGCGAGCCCAAAGGGTAGCACACAGTACTGAAAATGCCGTGTTCCCAGACAAAATTGAACACACTGCCTGTGAGCTGGCAGAATCGGGATGTGCGTATAGGCATCCTTTAAGTCCAGAGAGCATAGCCAATCGTCCTGTTGAATCATGGGAAGAAGGGTGCCCAGGGAAAGCATCTTGAACTTTTCTCAGACCAGATATTTGTTCAGGGCCCTTAGGTCTAGGATGGGACGCATCCCCCCTGTTTTCTTTTCCACAAGGAAGTACCTGGAACAGAATCCCAGCCCTTCTAGCCCTGGTGGCACGGGCTCGACCGCATTGGCGCTGAGAAGGCCGGAGAGTTCCTCTGCAAGTACCTGCCTGTGCTGGAAGCTGAAGGACTGAGCTCCCGGTGGGCAATTTGGAGGTTTGGAGGCCAAATTGAGAGAGTATCCTAGCCGGACTATTTGGAGAACCCACTGATCGGAGGTTACAAGAGGCCACCTTTGGTGAAAAAATTTTAACCTCCCTCTGACTGGGAGGTCGTCCGGCACAGATACTGGGGCATCGGCTATGCTCTGGAGGAGCCAGTCAAAAGCCCGCCCCCGACTTTTGCTGGGGAGCCGCAGGGGCCTGAGGCGCGCGCTGCTGCCTGAGCAGCAGGCTGGCGAGAAGGAGGATTGTACCTACGCTTGCCAGAAGAATAGGGGACCGTCCTCCTTCCCCCGTAAAAACGTCTACCCGAAGAGGTAGATGCTGAAGGCGGCCGGCGGGAGAACTTGTCGAAAGCGGTATCCCGCTGGTGGAGCTGTTCAACCACCTGTTCGACCTTGTCCCCAAAAACATTGTCCCCCCGGCAAGGGGCATCCGCAATCCGCTGCTGGATTCGATTTTCCAGGTCGGAGGCGCACAGCCATGAGAGCCTGCGCATCACCACACCCTGCGCAGCGGCCCTGGATGCAACATCAAAAGTGTCAAAGACCCCCCTGGCCAGGAATTTCCTACATGCCTTCAGCTGCCTGACCACCTGCTGAAAGGGCTTGGCCTGCTCAGAAGGGAGCTTGTCCAGGAAGTCCGCCAACTGCCGCACATTGTTCCACATGTGTATGCTCGTGTAGAGCTGGTAGGACTGGATTTTGGCGATGAGCATTGCAGAATGGTAGGCCTTCCTCCCAAAGGAGTCCAAGGTTCTAGAGTCTTTGCCCGGGGGCGCTGAAGCATACTCTCTAGAACTCTTGGCCTTCTTAAGGGCCAGATCCACCACACCAGAGTCGTGTGGCAACTGAGTCCGCATCAACTCCGGGTCCTCATGGATCTGATATTGAGATTCGATCTTCTTGGGGATGTGGGGCATAGTTAAGGGTTTCGCCCAGTTCGCCAGCAATGTCTTCTTGAAGACATGATGCATGGGTACTGTGGACGATTCCTTAGGTGGCGAAGGATAGTCCAAGAGCTCCAGCATCTCAGCTCGCGGCTCATCCTCCGTGACCACAGGGAAGGGAATTGCCGTAGACATTTCCCGGACAAAGGCTGCGAAAGAGAGACTCTCCGGAGGAGAAAGCTGTCTTTCAGGCGAGGGAGCAGGATCAGAAGGAAGACCGTCAGACTCCTCGTCAGAGAAATATCCGACGCCTTCCTCTGCTTCCCACGAGGCCTCCTCATCAGTGTCGGACACCAGCTGGTGGACTTCGGTCCGAAGCTGCGCCCACCTCGACTCCGTGGAAACACAGCCACGGTGGGAGCGTCGAGAAAAGGACTCCCGTAGCGGAGACAATGGAGCTCCCTCCATCGACGTTGTCGGGGAGCCCTCCTGGGAGGCGGCCGGCACCGGCACCGCAAGCGGTACCGGGGCGGGCGTCCTCACCACAGACGAGGACCCAGCCGTCGCCTCACTCGACGGCACCGGCGGCGCAAGCACCCCCAGTACCGGAGGAGAAGGGCGAAACAGCTCCTCCAGGATCCCCGGAAGGACGGCCCTGAAGCTCTCGTTCAGAGAGGCTGTGGAGAAAGGTGGTGGGGCCGGTATCGGCGACGAGCTGCGAATCTGTTCCGGGGATGGAGGCGGTACCGGGCTGTCCACAGGGGAACGCGTCGACACCTCCTGAATGGAGGGTGAGCGGTCCTCCCGATGTTGATGCTTGGGTGCCGGTGGTACCGGCGACCCAGAGCTCTCGGTACCGCGCTTGGAGGGTGACCGATGCCGGTGCTTCTTTGCCTTAGCACGACGCACGGCCTCGGTACCCCCCAGTACCGGAGGAAGACGTCAATTCCAAACGTTTCCTCGGGTCCGGGTCCGAAGAGGGTCGATCCCAGGGGGGCTGTACCGCGGGAGCCCTCGAGACAGGCGAAGACCTGCTCATGGGCTCACCGCCACCATCAGGGGAATGGACAGCCCTCACCTGCACTCCAGACATCGAAGCACCCTCCGACGACATCCTCACGAGGAACGATCCCGGCCTCGCAGCTGCACCAGACGATGACTTCGATACCGAAGGCCTCGATGTCGATGCCGGTACCGATGAACGCGGTACCGAAGTCGATGATGGGCGCAGTACCGAAGGCTCCGATGCCGAGGACCGCGGAACGGAGGATGTTGACGCGCCGGATGAAGTCCCGAACAAACTGTTCCACTGGGCTAATCTCGCCGCCTGAGTTCTCCTCTTCAAAAGAAGACAGAGATTACAGGCCTGGGGACGGTGCCCAGCCCCCAGACACTGAAGGCAAGAAGCGTGCCTATCAGTGAGAGAGATTATCCGGCCGCACTGGGTGCACGGTTTGAAGCCGCTGGAAGGCTTCGATGACATGGGCGGAAAAATCACGCCAGCAAAATCGAAATCCGTGATGGTGAAAAAAGGGGCTACAAAAACTCACCAAAAAGCGAACAGGCAGCGAAAAAAGCCGCACTCGACCACGAAAGAAAACTCACGGGCCAACACTAGAAATAAAGGTAAAACTTTTAAGAGAAAAAAGACCGCGAATCGCGAGGGATCTCCTAGGGGTGTGGAGCGACCGAAAAAACAGCCGTCCCGAGCCGTGGAAAAAAGGAGACTAGCGAACACGAGTGATTTCGGGCGGGAAGACGGCCACACATGCGCGCATCGCGGGCGCACGCGAGAACTAGCAAACTCTGTTGCTAGGAAGATCTCCGATCGGAGGGGCTGCCGTGGACATCACCCATTTGTGAGAACAAGCAGCCTACTTGTCCTCGGAGAATCATCTTTATGCTAACGACACCCAGCTTTATCTCTCCACACCAGACATCACTGCGGAAACCCAAGCCAAAGTATCGGCCTGCTTATCCGACATTGCTGCCTGGATGTCCAACCGCCACCTGAAACTGAACATGGCCAAGACCAAGCTCATTGTCTTTCCACCCAAACCCACTTCCCCTCTCCCTCCACTCTCTGTTTCAGTCGATAACACCCTCATCCTCCCCGTCTCATCTGCCCGCAACCTCGGAGTCATCTTCGACTCCTCCCTCTCCTTCTCGGCCCATATCCAGCAGACAGCCAAGACCTGTCGCTTCTTTCTCTATAACATCAGCAAAATTCGCCCTTTCCTCTCTGAGCACACCACCTGAACTCTCATCCACTCTCTCATTACCTCCCGCCTTGACTACTGCAACCTACTCCTAAGTGGCCTCCCACTTAACCATCTATCCCCCCTTCAATCCATTCAGAACTCTGCTGCGTGTCTTATCTTCCACCTAGACCGAAATGCTCATATCACCCCTCTCCTCAAGTCACTTCCCTGGCTTCCGATCAGGTACCGCATACAGTTCATGCTTCTCCTACTAACCTACAAATGCACTCAATCTGCAGCCCCTCCCTACCTCTCTACCCTCATCTCCCCTTACGCTCCTACCCGTAACCTCCGCTCACAGGACAAATCCCTCCTCTCAGTACCCTTCTCCACCACCGCCAACTCCAGACTCCGCCCTTTCTGCCTCACCTCACCCTATGCTTGGAATAAACTCCCTGAGCCCATATGCCAAGCCCCCTCCCTACCCATCTTCAAATCCTTGCTCAAAGCCCACCTCTTCAATGTCGCTTTCGGCACCTAACCATTGTACCTCTATCCAGGAAATCTAGACTGCCTCAATCTTGATTGACTGCACTTTTTGTCCTTTAGATTGTAAGCTCCTTTGAGCAGGGACTATCCTTCTTTGTTAATTGTACAGTGCTCTATTTCTTTTCTTAAACTTTGTAAACTTTATAAACTTCTTAAAAAGAATTTTTCACTTAGCTTATTTCACTTTGTAAAAGGGCCCCAGAATGAGGAGGATTGCTGCCAAATGTCACTATGGTCCTGTATGCCCTGATGAAGCTATGAAGCAAAACGTGCTGGCCATCATCGGTTGGACCATAACACTATCTTTTTGCTTGAAGATTTGCTAAAGATAAGTTAAAACATTCATGAATACTTTTTGTTTTTGATTAAGAGGCTTGTGTAAGAAGATTGTTTTCAGCTTATGAAGTAACTTACCATATCTAGTCTTGAAACTTAACATTTGGTCTCTGACAGTGTTCTGAGGTTTTTAATCTCCTATATTATATTGTTTTCATCTAGTGAAGTGTGAAATATTATAATTGTATTTACAGATTTTTCTTTTCAATTTTTGTGGATCTATTGAGTGTTATATTTGGATTTTGATTCACTGCTTCATTTTTTGGTATGAACTGAGTTGATTCCCATTACAGCTCCTTGTGACCCTGAGCAAGTCATTTTACCTTCATTGCCCCAAGTCCAAACTTAGATTGTGAACCCACTAGGTACAGAGAAAGTGCCTGCATATATGTGTAAACTGCTTTGGTTCTAGCATAAAAGGGCAGTATATCAAATCTATGATCATGAAATATGACATTATTGAGTTGTTAATTATTGGATCCCTAGCTGTGGAGTTCCTCAGGGCTCACCCGTGTCGTAGATTGTGTTCAATATTTTTATGTGTTTTTTGAACTCAGTCACATTGGACAGGTGTGAGTTTCTTTACTCTTATGTCAATGATACTTTTATCCTTCAAGAAGTGGATTCAGATGTACAATTATCCCAAATTCAATCCTGGGCTGATAGTTATTGATTGAAGCTTAATCCTTCGAAGACTAAGTCAAAACCTGTCCTTTCCTAATACTGTTATTTTAAATACCTCTGATTCTCTTTGTACATAACATACTTCAAAATTTTGGTTGTCACTTTGGATTCAATGCTCTCTTTTTAGCCTCGGGTGAACAGCATAGTAAAAGTTTGTTGTTTGTTTTTTTAATTAAGACAGTTAAGGTCAGTCCATTCGTTATTTGACACAACTCAGTTTGTCATACTAGTTCAGTTTGTAGTGTTACCATATCTTGATTAGTGCAACTTGCTTTATATAGGCATTGCAGCAGGTATTTTGAAGAAACTGCAATTAGTTCAAAACACGGCACCTCGTATGATATATAAGAAATCTAAATTTGAGCATGTTTCACCTCTTTTTAGAAAACTTCATTGGCTCTCAATACAGGAGCGGAGTGTTTTTAAAGTTTCTTGTTTTGGAGGGGTCACGTGACGCTATGGTGAAGAGAGGTTGCAGGTGAATCTCTCTCCGAAGCCTGCCTGAGAATCCCCGCATTTAAAGGAGAATTAAACCCTTCTAATTTGCAATAATCGCTAGAAAAGGACCCAGGGCAACAATCTGGTCGAGCAAAACGAGAGAAAAACTAGATATGGCGACGAAAGCAGCCCAAAAAGAAAGACAGAGGGGAAGGACGGCCGAAGACAAAATGGCGACGGCCTTCCCCGAAACAAATCCATCGGTGTCTTCGGCGTGGGTGGCTGAGATCACCTCCGAATTAACGGGGGTGATGGAAGATCTATTAGATCGACGGCTGATTCCACTTGACCAAAAATTGGATACTAAATTGGAACAGTTGAACACGAAAATAGAGGATTTGACTAAGGAATGCATAGCGTTCCAAACTACAGTCAGCGAAGTGGAAAACAGGCTGACGGGAGTGGAGGACTCTCAAAAAACTGTGCAGAAAACGATATCCGATTTGGAATCTAAAATTGAGGATCTGGAAAACCGTTCCAGACGGAATAACATCCGATTGGTTGGCTTACCTGAAGCGCTCGGGGGAAAGCAGCTGGAGAGGATTCTAGAACAATGGCTGACCAAAAGTATTGAATTTCCAGCAGAGCTTGGTCCTTTAAGAATTGAACGTGCACATCGGCTGGGAGTTCGCCAGATGAACGCTGTTAAGCCACGAGTAATTATCTGCAAAGTACTCAATTTTATGCACAAGCAATATATTTTGCAGGCAGCAAGATCAAATAACTCCCTGACCTATGAAAAAGCAAAAATACTCTGCTTTCAAGACTACTCAGCAGGTGTTACAGCCAAGAGAAAAGCGTTTTCTACCGTGTGTTCAAAATTATTTGCTTTGAAGATCCGTTTTAGCCTGCAATATCCGGCTACATTGAAAATAACACATGGGGGCAAACTACGTTCATTCACATCTGAAAGGGAGGCAAAAGACTTTATTGCGCAGATAGAACACTCGGATAAGGCTGTTCCTGAGGATACAGAACCTGCGTGAGCCCGAAAAGAACGGCAGCTATGAGGCTGGGCGAAATCTAGCTCTGGATGCGATTAACTATAATCAACAAATTTGAAGCAGGAGAATTCTTAAGGGGCAGATACCATTGAGAGACTCTGGCACAGATGGTGGTAAAACTGCTATTCGGTTTTGTTGGTATTTAATTCTTTATGTTAATACTGTTATGATGGTTATGCTCAATATAAAGGGGGGAGTTTAAGAAGGGGAGTATACTTAGAAGTTTAAAGGTTGGGAAATGTTAAAATGTAAAAAACGAAATAATAAGGTTCTAGAAGAACTAAGAATTAACAGTAATAAGGGGAGAAGGTGGGTTAGCGTTAAAAAGTGACGGCTTCATATAGGAAGCACATGGCAAAGGGAGACGGGGAGGGAGAGGGAGGGATATGGGAGGGGGGGATGGGCTAGCGGGGAATTGGAAGCGGAGAGAATTGATGCGGAGGGTTAAATATGTCAAAGAAATGGAAGAAAAGACACGGTGTACCATAAAATGCATTAACATCAGACTAAGAGAACAGCTAATATGTGACGAGATGGGGAGCCATAGGCTGGGATGGCTCCTCATGAATTTAAATATGAGTTTGTCAATTAAGGATAATGTGAAATTATATTACACAAGATGATTAAAATTGTCACTTGGAATATAGGTGGAATACACTCCCCTATTAAAAGATCTAAAATCTTACAGCATTTGCAAAGACTAAGGGTAGACATAGCGATACTGCAGGAAACCCATTTATCTGATGAAGAACACGCAAAGTTGGTTAAGTGGTGGGTGGGAGACTGCATTGCTTCACCAGCGGTGGGCAATAAGGGGGGTGTGGCCATCCTTATCAGGAAAGGAGTGGTGACCCAAATTCATAATCAGCATAAAGATACAATGGGTCGCTTTGTGTTTTGTAAGGTTACTATTGCCAGGAAAAAAATAATTTTAGGTAGTGTGTACGCCCCAAATACATTGGACCTTAAATTTTATAAAAAAGTAACTACAACCATTGCCAACATGGAGGCCCTACCGGTGATAATAGGTGGGGACTTTAATATGCCATGGAATCCACAAATTGATAAATCTCACCCATCAATGGCACGAGGGGAAAGGAACACTAGAGGTTTACCTGACATGTGCAATACATTAGACCTTTTAGATGTATGGCGCACGTTGCATCCAACGGAGAGAGAATATACACACCAATCAAGGGCTCATCAAACCCATTCTAGAATTGATTACCTGTTAGTGTCACGCAAGATTTTTACCGATATACATGAAGTAGAAATTGGCCCTTGTGTGATTTCAGATCATGCCACAGTTTGGATGACTTGGCAATTGGGAGATAATAATTCCCAAAGAGGGGGAAATTGGTCATTTCCAATTACCTTTATAAAAGCGGGAAATTTAGAGAATATTTAATAGCTAAATGGGAGGAGTACAAACACTTCAATGAAGGATCAGTACTAGAGGCGCCCACGTATTGGGAGGCAGCAAAGGCAGTCATCCGAGGGGAAATTATCAGCTATGTTAGCAATTACAAAAAACAACGTGATAGAGAATTATTGAGATTAGAAAAACAACTTTTACGCTTGAATACTCGATATGGGCAGAACCCGGCTCCAAAGATACATAAAGAAATAATCTCAGTCCAAACAGAGATAAATGCACTGCTGCATGAGAGGGCAATAAAGTCCCAAAGTTATTATCGTTTCCAACTTTATAAACATGGGAACAAAAGTGGTAAATTCCTGGCTAAACTGATTGCATCACAAACAGCAAGACACATAGGTGCTATTAAAGGCAAAGACGGAAAACTAATAAACAAGGATGAAGAAATCAATAAAATTTTTCAGGTTTACTACCAACAGCTCTATAGTGCTGGGGAGAATCAGGGTTTACAGAATGATCTTTACTTGCAAAATATTGAAACCCCTTTGCTGAGACAGACAGAACTCCAACAATTGAACGAACCCATAAGTTGTGATGAAATTGTTTGGGCAATTGGCCAAAGCAAATTGGGAAAGGCACCCGGACCTGATGGCTTAAAATCTGAATTTTATAAACTGTTGGGAGAAAACATAGCCCCCATATTAACTGAGGTATTTAATGAATGGGTGATGAAGGGGAAATTACCGGAAAATCTTAATTTGGCTCAAATTATAGTGCTGCCAAAGCCTAAGCGCGATGCGCAGCATGTATCCTCCTACAGACCTATTTCACTACTGAATTGTGAAGTCAAATTATTTGCAAAAATATTAGCCAAGAGACTAGGGGCGGTATTACCAAATTTGACACATGAAGCACAGGTGGGGTTTGTGCAGGGTCGATCTGTAACTAAAAACTTGCGAAGTATTTTACTATCTTTAGAACATCTTAAAGGGTCTGCAGAAAGTGCTTTATTGGTCAGTTTTGATGCCGAAAAGGCATTTGATCGTGTGGAATGGCCTTTTTTATTTTCAGTTTTAAGTAGATATGGGTTTTCGGGATGGTTTGTACAAGCAATTAAAGCACTATATACCACCCCTAGAGCACGGATCATGGTAAATGGAATGGTATCGGCAAATTTTGAGATCACGAGAGGGACACGCCAGGGATGTCCACTCTCCCCGTTACTATTTGCATTATACTTAGACCCGTTGATACGAGACATAATTTCAGTAAGATCCATTAGGGGAGTGGAGATTGGATCGTTGAAATTTAAAATTGCAGCATTTGCGGATGATTTGCTGGTAGCACTTACTAACCCAAAGACATCACTTGCAGATCTTCTAGAAATAATTAAGGAATTTGGAGATCATTCAGGATTCAAATTAAATCTGGATAAGTCAGAAGCCCTGGCGATACCAGTTAATACCAAATCTCTTTGGAGAGCAGAATTCCCACTGAGATGGGTAGAGGGTTCTTTTAGGTACCTGGGAATTTTGCTTGCTTCTCAGACAGGAGACATATACAGCCTAAATGTCAATAGATTGTTCAGTCAAACAGAACAACAGCTGGCAACCTGGAAGATGTTACCGGTGCCACTAATAGGTCGAGTTTGTCTCATACGAATGGTAATATTACCCAGATGGCTATATGTATTACAAGTCCTGCCATTGAGATTATTACAGAAAGATATCAAACGATTCTATCGAATGGTAGGACAGTTCTGTTGGGCAAAGAGAAAGGCTAAACTGAAGTTGCAGTTGATGCTGGGGAACTGGCAGCAGAGTGGATTGGGATTGCCTAATCTACAATACTATAATCTGGCAAGCCTGTTGCGGTTAGTGAGAGATTGGATTGTTTCTGCAAACACACACACCCCGCTAGAATTAGAAAAGATATACTTTAGTCCCTATAATATGGTGACCTTGCTGCATCTCAATAATAAATCGGTGCCAAAGAAATTTAAGGGTAGTATAATACTGACTCCTCTACAAGAGGCATGGAAATACTTGGGGGCAAAACTGGGGGGACAACCGAATATGACAGAACTGTTGACCATAAGGGGGAACCCGTTGTTTATGCCAGGATTGGAAAATCAGGTGTTTCGGAGGTGGGCAAGGAGAGGGCTCACATGTCTAAAAACGATAATAGATTTAGAAGGGAAAATTAAACCTCTAAGTCAACTAATACCCACTGACGCTGCAAACTGGGAGGATGTGTTTGGGTATGGTCAGATAAAACACTATATACAAACACTTGATGCAGAAGAGCTTAAGTTTCAATTGGGGGAGAAAATTAAACAGTTTTATGATGAAATATCAGAGGAAGCCCCCACAATTTCGCAGCTCCACAAACAATTGTGGACTTTGAGGTCAGATAGAGATTGGTCACAACTTCGCCGTAGGTGGGAAGCAGATACAAAAGTAGATTTATCTAATTGGGACATAGCAGCATACATTCGGAACATCCCTAAACTGATTAATGGAGCAAATTATAGAGAATGTGCATTTAGAATAATACATAGAGCATACTTCACACAACGCCAGTTCTATAAAGTAGGAGGGATTGACACACCAACCTGTATGAAATGCACACTGGAGGAAAACTCGTTCTATCATGCATTTTGGGAATGCACAAAAATACAGTTTTTTGGGGAAAAGATACTGGCATTTATGAATTCAATCATTTCACGTACTATAGTGGGCACTCCGGTGCAATTACTATTGGATTGCCCAGGAGCATTCCGTGGCCTTACGGCAGATGAAATATTGTTAAGTCGCAAATTATGTTTGGTAGCCAAAAAGTGTATTTTGCAATGTTGGACTTCGGATAAACCCCCAGATTACTGGCAATGGCGAAATCAGGTGCATCTTTTAATGACATGGGAAGCAAGAAATGCAAAAGGCTCATGTCGGGGGAAAAAATGCTTCCTTAAAGTTTGGGGGCCTATGTTGGATACCTTAACGCAGAGAGGCCGGAGTCTTGTACTCAATAAGCTTTGATAATATTATAGAATAATGGTACACATACCTGAACTCATAAACACAATATAACTATTAATGACTATCAGGGGGGAGAGGGTGGGGGGGGGGGAAGAAGGAAGGGGAGAAGGAGGGGGGAATATAAAAGATGACTGTGAGGTATATTTAACAAAACACCCCCCCTTAAATGTACGTTTGGCTGTTAATGAGCATGTTTGGGAGGGTAGGCAAAGGGACCAGGGGAAGATGCATAAAACTATTGATGATGGAATTTATTGATGTATACAAGTTAATATGCTGTATTACTTATAATGCCCAATGATAGATGTACTGGCAATGTTAAAATGTTTATAATGTTGAATCATCAATAAAAAACAGTTGAAATATAAAGTTTCTTGTTTTGTTTTAAAGATTTTTTAAGGTGACATTCCAGACGATTTCCTTACATTGGTGTGTTTTTTTTTACTAGGAAGTTGTCTCTTAGAAAGGTTAGAGTATATATGCTGCAGTTTCTTTCCTTTAAAGCTATTCATTTTAAAATGATAATGGCATAATCTGTTTCTTATAAGGCTATCTCCTGGGCTTTCTTAGAAATTGTGCTTCCTATTTTTTATTTCATAAAAATCTTAAAACCTTTTTATTTTAAAAAATCTCTATTAGATACTAAGGGCCCTGTTTACAAAGGCGCCCTAAAAATTAGTGTGTGCTAACCATGTAGATGCCCATCCTGTGAGCATCTATACAGTTCGCGTGCACTAATTTTTAGTGCATGCTAAAAAGGCTAGCACGCCTTTGTAAACAGGACCCTAAGGCCCCTGTTTACAAAGCCACACTAGCGACTGGTGGTGCGGTACTTTCAATGACCTGTGTCGGCATTGCCGCGTGTACACAGGGGGGTTAGTTTTTGATCTTTTTAGAATTTATTTTGTAATGCTTTCTCTTTGGGACTTATCTTATTATCCAATTAGATAAAACACTTTGGGACCTATTTTTAGGGAAGAAGTGGTATATAAGTGTAGTGAATAGAATAGAATAGAATAGAATAGAATAGAGTAAAGATTCAACACCCAGGAGATTAGCTGGGTCACTGGAACAGGTTGATTGTGGCAGAATAACATCCAGAAAGTTCACAGGAACCTAGGAAACCATATCTGCACTTGGCCCCTGAGCTACATGGTAAGCTATATTGTAGAAAAGCATTAGCATCATATCTACAGTATGTTATTTGAATGTTCTAATACGTGCTTATTAGTTATTTCATTAGTATTATGCTGACATCATATTATATCTCTGTTATTTGAATTTCAGGGACCTGTTTACTAAGCTGCGCTGTAGGCGCGCTAACTTTTAAGCTTGCGCTAAAACTTAGCATATGCTAATGATAGAGACACCTATTATATTTCTATGGGTGTCTCTAGCATTAGCGCACACTAATTTTTAGTGCGTGCTAAAAGGCTTGCGTGCCTACAGCAGGTTTCAATTTGCTATTTTCAAGTTTACTCGTTTATTGTATTTACTAGTGGAACCCAGCCTGTTTCCTCAACAATGAAACGGGCCCTAGAAAGGCTCTCTTGTAAGCGATTTTTTGTCTCTCCCCTCCCATCCCCTCCCCTCTATGTCCAGCGATTCTCCTCTTCCCTGCCCTCCCATCCATGTCCCCTGATTCTCTTCTCTCCTGTCCTGTCCTCCCATCCCATCCCATCCATATCCATCGATTCTGCTCTGCTGTGCTCTGCCCTGCCCTCCCCTCTATGTGCCGCGATTCTCTCTTCCTTTGTAATTCATCGTCTTCTGGCTGGCCTGGCTGGCTTCCCTTCCGTTGGTAACATCCTGACGTCAGCTCGCCTCCAACATTCCCTTCCCTCTCACTGTTCTGCCCTCTGATGTCATTACGTTTTGATGTGAGGGCGGGGCAGTGAGGGGGAATGGAACGCTGGAGGCTGGCTGACGTCATCAGATGTTACGAACCCAGGCAGCCAGACAGCGATGGAACGTTGGAGGTGCAAATTATTATATAGGATGTTTATATTTGGTTATTTTAACTATTCTTATGCTGTTAACAAAATTGTAAGGTTTATATTAAACTGTACCTGCTGTACACCACTTTGGATGAATCTCTTCATAAAGGTGGTTGATAAATCCCAATAAATAAATAAAAATACATGTGTTTGGGAGACAGTCATGCTCATCTGCCTGAGACTGTAGATAACCATTGAGGGAGATGACAAAAAAGTGTGCTGGATAGAGAGTGATGTTTATTTTATGCCTGGCAGCTGCTTAGTAACCTGGACATGAATAACTGGGCAGACTAGTTGAGTAAATTGGTCTTTTAATGCTGTCCTGTACTATGTTGCTAACCAGATATTTTTGGATTTTTAAAGTGTATTAAGTATTTACTGTACCTTTGGTAACTAGTCCATTGTTGTGTTCTTTAAATACTTCATTTCTATGCTCTCCCTGGTTTTCTTTAAATTCTAAAATGCATCCTTCCATACTTTGTTTATCCATGTATTTTTCTCCACATTGGTTGAAATCTCCAATCTTGACTTCTGTACATCCATTTTCTAGTTGCTTCTTTGGCACTTCATTTAGCTGTTCTGATAGTAAAACATTCTGGTATAACAAAGAAGATGCAGGATAAGTGCACTAAAGGAAATAGAACATATTGCTAATTCACGCTGTCCTGTGGTTTGGCTATAGTTTGGCCATGGCAATCCAAAATTAATCCCCAATATCAATACAACTGATCACAGGTTGCCATACCAGAAGTTCTCAGACGTTAGAGATAAAGCAACTCAAATTCTGGGTGTGTTATAAAATAGAGCATAAACAAGTTCCTTCAAACATGGGCCGCCAACCACAGTCCTCGAGGACCACAACCCAGTCAGATTTTCAAGATTTCCACAATGACTATGCATGAGATAGATTAGCATGTTCTGATTCTATTGTATGCAGATAGATCTGATTCATATTCTTTGTGGAAATGAAAACCCAACTGGATTGTGGCCCTTGAGGACTGAGGTTGCCCACCCTGTTCTAACATCTGGATCATGAATTAGCACCAATAACAAGATAACTTTATGTTTAAATGATTTTTATTAAATCACCAACAACATACATCCATGTAGTGCACTGTAGAACTTCAGCAACCAATCATGTTACACATGTACAGCGCAATACAATCAACATGCGAAGTAAGTTTTAAACAGTTTCTCCCCTATCCCCCAACAACCCCCCTCCCCCCCTCATCAATAGTAGCACTCCCACCAAATCTTAACTAACTTACTATAACCGCACTCTAAACCACCCCGAACCCTGTTATGTAACAACAATATAATAAATGACCATCAAATATAATGTTCCTGAAATAGAGACATCCATTACAGCAAAGCCATAATGTTTAGAATACACTCCAACTGTAACAACCATCATCAAAAGTATTTCTTAACCTATCCCCTGCCCTCCCCACCAGAAGTGCCGTCTTCTTATATTGGTCTTCCAGAGCCAAAACTCAGTGGTCCCCGGGTGCCAGGGTCTCTTAGGGTTCCCAGGCATCCGCAGCCTCGTTCTCTGCCGAAGCCCACTGTCAACCAGAAGGCCACAAGTGCGGCTGCCACGTCCAACATATTGCTAATGTTATTGACCATATGCTACTCCCCATTTGTTCCCTCCCCAACAAACAAGATAACTTTAATAGTTTTAATTCATTTCATTTATTTCTTCTATAGTGTACTCTAGTTTTGCTTAGATTGTAACTCAGAAATTGAAATATACAGTAAGAAAGAATAAAAAGTAACTTATTTTAAAAGCAAATATATTTTTTTTCTTTTAAAAAAACACTGACCGCAAGGTTTAAATACTGACCTGGTAGTGTTTAGTCAGATGACATGTCCATAGTACAAACAGTAAATAGATTGTTCAATCCAGCACAATAGTTAGTTTATATAGGGTGTGCATGACACGTGCTAATTTTACAAGAGGCCTTTTATATGTGCCCAGATTCCGTAACAGAAGAGAGTATAAGTCTGCATTTCCATGCCAACATTTAGGCACTATTACTTATACCATGTAAAAGAAAGATGTAGATGTTGCACTTTAGCATGTAACTTACAGTATTGTATAAGTTACTCACATATGTGTGGGACTCAACCATGCCACACCAACATGTAACCCCCCCCCCCCCACCCCCCCACTTGCAGCTGTGCACTATGCGGGTTGTGTGCGAAGCTTCTAAAAATCACTTAGTGCACAACTGGCAGTTATGCCCATGAATGTAACATTCACGTGCATAAGTGCTAGAATTCTCTAATCATAGCATACAAATGATGCTTACATTTAGTGCTAAGGTTCTAGAATAAGATGGATAGTATACATTGATTTCTTCCTCCAGGTCTCCTATTTCTGCCAGCAATGCAATTGCCACACTGGTGGCAGGAATATAAAGTCGGCAGTGCAGCAGACTGCCAGCAGATGCAGGGAAGGAGTGACGAAATACTACAGCCAATGCTCCAGTTACCCTATAGCTACAGGCTGGAAGGGAGATGCTGCTGCGCCAGAACCATGTGTTAGAGACAATGAACCAACTTTTCAAAATATCAGAGGAAGAAAACATCACAACCCACCATGTAGGTTGTGGTTATAAATGTATTTGAAAGATTAGCTCAAATATCTTTGTACCGAATTCTAAAAGAATGAAAAAGCTAAAACCTTATGATACTAATTTTGTGACCATAAACAGTGCACAGTGATACTGCTGATAGTCCTTTTTGTGGTAATATATAATTATCAAGATATATCTTTTCATATGCATATGCACTAATACTTATCTTGCCAACCACTATAAAACACAGCATCATAAAACCTTGTAAATTTAATTGAATCAATGTAATCTCTAACAACTGTTAAATGTAAGCCACATTGAAATAAAACTTATTTTTGGATAATTGTGGGATACAAGCATGAATAAATAAAAAATCAATCACATAAAAGGGTGAAACAGTGTGAAAAACAGTATCCAAGCTAAAAGCATGTTCCAGATATTTATTCTGTACAGAGAAACAGCAAAAATAATACCAAACTACAAGGCTTTTCTCTTTGAAAATGACCTGGCAGTCCACTGTTAACTGATATAAAGTAAAAATAAAGTAATATTTGTCACAAAGGCTTGCTCGTACTAGCAACATAATTTTAATTCCTTCTTTAAATCTTAGGTATTTACTATTCAAATAAGGAAGATTGCAAAGTGTGGGGGTCTACGGTCCTGATCACTTTGATGTGCAACATTTCATTTTGTTAAGAATGCACAAAATGCTACTTTAATTTAATATATGTTGGGAGCAAATGTGATCACAGTCCTGTGTCTCACTTTACTCATCGTATGTGTAAGTGAACAACCACTTTTATAACCCAATACTTTAGAAAAATACTAGTAAAACAGGCCCGTTTCTGGCAGAAATGAAACGGGCGCTAGCAAGGTATTCCTCGGAGTGTGTATGTTTGACAGAGTGTGTGAGAGTGACTGTGTGTGAGAGAGAGAGTGAATGAGCTAGTGTGTGTGTGTGACTGAGAGAGTGATATAGAGTGAGAGAGAGAGAGAGAGACAGATTGACTGTGCATCTATGGTTTGCCACCAGTTCAGACCTTTCCTCACCTGCTGCCCAGATCCTTCACCCCTACCATCAGCAGCAACTGCTCCTCCCCAAACCCTGTTCCTCCACATGGTGAACCACCCCAGCCAGCCACCCCTTCCTCACTCCTCTGCTCCCTCCCTCTTCTGTCTCACCCGTCCCGGGACACTCAGGGTCACAGACAGGGTAGCCGGCAGAAAGAAGGTAGGGGAGGCTGGAGGGGGTTTGGAGCTGGTTTTTGGAGATTGCTAATTGTATGAGCGATGGGGTAATGGGGCGTGAATGTTAAAAACTGTTGCTGGGGACCTCAGCTCGTGTATTGTTTACAAAATGCAAAGCTTGTATGGATTGCACACAAACATTTCTATTCTCCGCACCCACTGCACCCACCTTCCACCCCCACCCAGGTCATCGATACCGCCACTCCCCCCTCTCCGTTCGCCCACCCACCCAACATACCTGTCCAAACACGATCAGCTGTTTTTGAGAAGCAAGACGGCACCGCATGCAGCCAGTAGCCATTGGCTGTTGTCTCTGAAGGTGCTCCTCTCCTCTGACGTCGCTGCACTCCTCCGGGTTCGTCCACCAGGGGCATTGACGTCAGGGTAGAGGAGGCGCGGCTTCTGAGTGTTCAGCCAATGCCTGCTTGCTGCCTGCGTTTACGTCTTGCTTCTTTAAATCATCTGTTTGTGTTTGGGCAAGTACGTTGTGTGGGTGGGCGGACGGAGAGGGGAGAGCGGCGGTATGGACGACCTGGGTGGGGGTGAAAGGGTGGTGCAGTGGGTGCGGAGACAATGTGGGGGGGGGGGGTGGAACGGTGATGGCCTTTGGGGAGCGTGGCGGCAGGGGCGGAGAGAGAGTGGGGAATCGCTGGGTGGGTGGAGGGGGGGAGAGACTTGTGGAGGTGTTTTGGGTGGGTGGGCAGACAGAGAGGGGGGAGTGGCAATGGCTGTTGTGACGTTGTGGGTGGGGTGGTTGCATTGGGGACCTTGAGGTGGGTGGAGTGTTGTGCGGCTGCGACCTCGTGGGGAGGGGGTGTGTTGGCAGGGGCGGAACCCCGGGGGCGGTCGGAACTCGTGGAGATCTCCGGCCTCATTCGTCATCATGTTGTGACGCGAGGGCAGGGCACACAGTAATGGGCCAAACAGATATCTCGGGCGCCTCACACTTGCGGTTGAGGCTTCATTTAGAACGTTGGGGTTGCAAATTATGTCCGGAAGGGGCGTGGCTGAGGGCGGGTCTATGAGTGACAGTCAGTGGTGCATGAGTGAGAGTGAGTGTTGCTGACAGCCTAGACTTCAGTGTTTCCCTCCCACAGAGTGAGCTTCAGAATGTTCCAGGTGAGAATTATTATAGTAGCTAATGAAGTTGGTTGAGTTAATCTGAAAGGACCATACCCTGATACAGCCCACAGCGAAACATGGCCTACGTTGGTTGTGGGTCCTAATATTAAGATAAGTGCAATAAAGTATCAACAAAGTATTAGTAGAAATAATTAAAATATTGGGTTATAAAAGTGATTGTTCACTTGCACTTGTGATGAGTAAGGTGAGAGACAGGACTGTGTTCCTGTGTGAAACGAGTCACCACTGAGGTCCATGACAATCTGCTCCCGACATGTATTAAATTAAAGTAGCGTTGGGTACATATTGCAACTTTTTTGATGCCTCTGCTATTGAAAATCATTGGGACTGCTTAAAGGGCATTTCATTTTGTTGCTATATATAAATTAGGACCATTGTGAAGCGCTGTGTACGACTGGTAGCGCTATAGAAATGATTTGTAGTAGTAGTAGTAGCTACAAGAAAAATAATTGTTTTCATATACACATGAAGTACATAAAAAGCATATTATGCAAAAAAAATTTATATTCTCCTTTTTTAAGACTGCATCTCTTTCCATTATTAATTTTACCTGTGAGTTTACAGCTTGTTCAATATCTACAACTTTCTGACCAGATAACTTGCTGCGACATTCCTGGAGGTGATTATAAGATTCTCTAACAGATGCCAGCTCTTTTTTAATTAGTACAATTTGTACTTGGAAACTTTTTTCCTGCAGAAAAAGCACAGAGTTAGAAATATAACATTTCACTAAAAATTTGTGAAAATAAAATAAAATATGAAGAACAATTTTTTTTCAAATTTTAAAATAGTATATTAGTTGGGAAGTAGGTGCTGGACAGACTGTTACGGTCTGTACCCCAAAATTAGAAGAGAGAGACAAAGGATCCCCCCAGTATTTAATCATGAAGTGGAACCTGTGCAGAGCGCCAGATTCAACTCTGGCCACCTTGATGGGAAGACTGGATGGACCGTGCAGGTCTTTATCTGCCAATATTTACTATGTTACTATTGGGCTCATTTTCAAAACAGAAAAACATCTAAAAAATGGCATAAAGCAGCATTTCTATGTTTTTCTCACAAAACGTCCAAATCAGTATTTTCAAAACCTATTTTTAGACGTTTTTCATTGAAGTCTGTCAGAAGTGCATCCAAATCTCAAGGGGACGTATCGGGGGTGTGTTCAGGGTGGGACTTGGGCGTTCCTGAGACTTAGACATTTTTCAGCCATAATGGAAAAAAAAACGCCCAGAACTAAAACTAAGATGTTTTGAGCTAGACCTGTTTTTATAACAAATAAGGCACAAAAAGGTGCCCTAAATAACCAGATGACCACTGGAGGGAATCAGGGATGACCTCTGCTTATTTCCCCAGTGGTCACTATCCTCCTCCCACCCCTAAAAAATGTGATGAAAAACATTACTTGCCAGCCTCTGTGCCAGCCTCAGATGTTATACTCAGGTCCATTAGAACAGTATACAGGTCCATAGAGTAGTTCACTGGTGGGTGAAGTGCACTGCAGACAGGTGGAACCAGGCTTCTACCTCCCCCTACCTGTTACAGTTGTGGAGGAAACTGTGAGCCCTCCAAAACTCATCAGATTTCCACTGTACCCACATATAGGTGTCCCCTCCACCCGTAAGGCCTATGGTACTGCTGTACAGTTAGGGGTAGTGGGTTTTGGGTGGGTTTTGGGATGCTCAGCAGACAAGGAAAGGGAGCAATGGTCAGATGTGTACCTGGGAGCATTTTATGAAGTCCACTGCAGTGCCCCCTAGGGTGCCCTATTGCTTTCCTGGGATGTCAGGGGGGATCAGTGTACTAAAAATGCTGGCTCCTCCTACATCCCAATGGTTTGATATTGTGTGTTTTGCACTTGGAATTTTTTTGTTTTCGAAAATGAACCAAAAAACAAAACATCCAAATCACAAAACCTTTTATTTTCGAAAACAAAAGATAGACGTTTTTCTTTTTTAAAAATGACCTTCTTTCCTATTCGGATTTTGGATGTTTTTTGCAAAACATCCAAAGTTGGACTTAGACTTCATATTGAAAATGCCCCTCCACGTTACAGCTTAACCAATTCCCAGCTACAGTTATTAAAATGCACTACTATATTAGTATGTTAATGGATATTGGGACGAAGTGTGCTAAGCAGTAAGAGAGCAATTCTAAAAAATCTGTCCACTAAGAGAGTATTCTATAATGGCACCAGGGAGCCCATGTTCTATTATAGAATACAGCCTAAGCTGAAATTTGGGCACAAACATTTATGTCATGTAAAAGGCAAGTGTAAATGTTAGTACCTAAATATTAATGCCTGACTAAACAAGGAGTAGTTCCCTACGGGAATGTTTGCACAGCTGAAGGAGTAGGGAAGGGATGTAGGCCAAACCAAAACAACTTGTTCTCCAGAGGTTGATCATAGATAAATTTATTGAAACCAGATATTACAGACTCGACATGGTCCATGTTTCGGCAATAAATGCCTGCCTTAGAATTAAAGTATCTGTAAAATATCTGTAGTTGTAATCAATGATAAGGGTAGCCAAACCAATAAAACACTTAGAAACATTTGAGTCAATAGTGCTGCACCAACTTTATGGAATACTTTACCTGCTAATATGCAACCAATGAGAGATTTGAACGATTTTGAAAAGGCCCTTAAAACTATGTTGTTTAATGAAGCTTTCAGTCAGTTCACCTGTTAATATTTAAGCAATGAGAGATTTGAAGAACCCCAAGGTGGCCCTTAAAACTATGCTGGTTAATGAAGCTTACAGTCAATGATGATTGTTTTTGGATTGCTTTAGAATTTTATTGCTTTTTATATTTTAGTTTTATCGTGTTTTATGTATTTTTATTCAATGTTCTATGTTTTGTTAAATGTTTGATTTTGATATTATGTATTTTTGATTTGTACTCTGCCTAAAAGTTTGCAGACAGTGCGGACTATAAATATTGTAAATAAATAAATAACTTACCCATATGCCTTCCCTACTTCTTCAGCTGTTCCAGCACCTAAATGTTAGCACCTAAGTGCACAACTTACATGCTGGGGTTTACTAAGCCGGTAGCATGGCTGGCTGTGCGCTAGTGCCAACACAGAATGCCACACAGAAGCCGCTAGTGTGGCTTAGTAAACAGACCCCACAGTATTCTATAAGTTTGGTGCCTAAGTATGTGACTCACCCATGCCCTGCCCATGCCCCACCCATATACATGCCCCCCTTGTAGTTAGCGTCTAAGTACCATTTAAGAACATAAGAACAGTGAAGAGTAAAGAAGAGAGATAGAGGAGAAAACTCCAAGGGGAGGTGAGCAGGTTTGTGAGGATTATCAGCCTGCTGTCCTCACAGAATACCTGCTAAAGTATCTTTACTTTCTCTGGGGACAAACAGGCTGAATAATCCTCACAAGTGGGGTATCCCTAGCATCCAGGCTCACTCAAAATAATAAACATGGGTCAATTGGGCCTCGCAACGGTAAGGACATAGCATAGATTAACCTGAAACTATATACAAACTAGCTGAGAGTGCAGCCTGGAACAGAACAAAATGGGCCTAGGGGGGTGGAGTTGGATTCTAAACCCCAAACAGATTCTGCAACACCGACTGTCCAAATCGACTGTCACATCAGGTATCCTGCTCAAGGCAGTAATGAGATGTGAAAATGTGGACTGAAGACCAAGTCGCAGCTTTGCAAATCTCTTCAATGGAGGCGGATTTCAAGTGGGCTACCGATGCTGCCATGGCTCTGACATTGTGAGCCATAACATGACCCTCCAGAGTCAGACCAGCCTGGGCATAAGCGAAGGAAATGCAATCTGCTAGCCAATTTGAAATGGTGTGTTTACCGATGGCGACTCCCCTCCTATTGAGATCAAAAGCAACAAACAACTGGGCAGACTGTCTGAAGGGCTTCGTCCGTGTCATGTAAAAGGCCAACGCTCTCTTGCAGTCCAAGGATTGCAAACTGCTTTCGCCAGGGTTGGCATGAGGACGGGGAAAAAATGTTGGCATGACAATCGACTGGTTCGATGGAACTCCGACACCACCTTCGACAGGAACTTAGGGTGCATGCGGAGGACTACTCTGTTGTGATGAAACTTAGTATAAAGTGCATCCACTACTAAGGCCTGAAGCTCACTGACCCTAAGAGCTGAAGTAACAGCCACCAAGAAAGTGACCATCCAAGTCAAGTACTTCAGATGGCAGGAATTCAGTGGCTCAAAAGGAGCTTTCATCAGCTGGGTGAGAACGACGGTCAGATCCCATGACACTGGCGGAGATTTGACTGGGGGCTTTGACAAGAGCAAACATCTCATGAAGCGAACAACTAAAGGCTGTCCACAGATAGGCTTACCTTCTACATGCTGATCATAAGCACTAATTGCGCTGAGGTGAACCCTTACGGAGTTGGTCTTTAGACCAGACTCTGATAAGTGTAGAAGGTATTCAAGCAGGGTCTGTGTGGGACACCAGACGGCAAACCTCCTCCATTTAAAAGAATAACACCTCTTAGTGGAATCTTTTCTGGAAGCCAGCAAGACCCGGGAGACATCCTCCGAAAGACATAAGGAAGCAAATTCTAGGCTCTCAACATCCAGGCTGTGAGAGCCAGAGATTGGAGGTTTGGATGTAGAAACGACTCCTCGATCTGAGCGATAAGGGTCAGAAAACACTCCAATCTCCAGAAGAAGAAGGAACCAAATCTGATGTGGCCAGTACGGTGCAAATCAGGATCATGGTTCAGCGGTCTTGCTTGAGTTTCAGCAAAGTCTTCCCCACCAGAGGTATAGGAGGATACGCATACAGAAGGCCTGTTTTCCAATGAAGGAGAAAAGCATCTGAAGCTAGTCTGCTGTGGGCCTGAAGCCTGAAACAGAACTGAGGGACCTTGTGGTTTAGTTGAGTGGCAAAGAGATCCACCAAGGGGGTGCTCCACACACGGAAGATCTCGCAGGCTACGCCCATATTCAGCACCCACTCATAAGGTTGCATTATCCTGCTCAGCTGTCGGCCAGACTGTTGTTTACGCCTGCCAGATAAGTGGCTTGGAGAACCATGCCATGACGGTGCGCCCAAAGCCACATCTGGATGGCTTGCTGACACAGAGGGCAAGATCCAGTGACCCCCTGCTTGTTAGTGTAGTACATCACAACCTGATTGTCTGTTTGAATTAAGATAATTTGGTTGGAAAGGTGATCTCTGAAAGCCTTTAGAGTGTTCCAGATCGCTCGGAGCTCCAGGAGGTTGATCTGAAGATCCATTTCCTGGGGGGACCAGGCTCCCTGAGTGTGAAGCCCATCTACATAGGCCCCCCACCCCAGGAGAGATGCATCCGTCATCAGCACTTTCTTCGGCCGAGGAATTTGGAATGGACATCCCATGGTCAAACTGAATCGAATCGTCCACATTGAAGAGAATGTGCAAAGTTGGTGGACACATGGATGACATCTAGATCCCCCATGGCCTGATACCAATGATATGCTAGGGTCCATTAAGCAGATCTCATATGCAGACATACCATGGGCGTAACATGAACTGTGGAGGCCATGTGCCCCAAGAATCTCAAAATCTGCTGAGCTGTAACTTGCTGAGATGCTCAAACCTTGGACACCAAGGACAGAAGGTTGTCTGCTCGGGAAGATAGGCTTGAACTGTTCTTGTGTCGAGCAATGCTCCAATGAACTCCAATTTCTGGACAGGAGTGAGATGGGGTAATTTATTATGAACCCTAGTAGTTTCCAGCACCTGAATAGTCATCCGCATGGACTCCCGAGCACCATCCTCTGAGGTGCTCTTCACCAGCCAATCATAGTAAACATAGTAGATGACGGCAGAAAAAGACCTGCACGGTCCATCCAGTCTGCCCAAGAAGACAAACTCATATGTGCTACTTTTTTATTTGTACTGTCTTCCCGCCTCCCAACCACCAACCCCGCCTCCCAACCACCAGCTCTGGCACAGACCCTATAAGTCTGCCCAGCACTATCCCTGCCTCCCACCACCGGCTCTGGCACAGACCGCATAAGTCTGCCCAGCACTATCCCCGCCGCCCAACCACCAGCCCCGGCATAGACCGTATAAGTCTGCCCAGCACTAGTCCCGCCTCCCAACCACCAGCCCCAGCACAGACCGTATAAGTCTGCCCAGCACTAGCGCCACCTCCCAACCACCAGCTCTGCCACCCATTCTAGGCTAAGCTCCTGAGGATCCCTTCCTTCTGCACAGGATTCCTTTATGTTTATCCCACGCATGTTTGAATTCCGTTACCGTTTTCATTTCCACCACCTCCCGCGGGAGGGCATTCCAAGCATCCACCACCCTCTCCGTGAAAAAATACTTCCTGACATTTTTCTTGAGTCTGCCCCCCTTCAATCTCATTTCATGTCCTCTAGTTCTACCGCCTTCCCATCTACAGAAAAGGTTCATTTGCGGATTAATACCTTTCAAATATTTGAACGCCTGTATCATATCACCCCTGTTTCTTCTTTCCTCCAGGGTATACATGTTCAGGTCAGCAAAGTCTCTCCTCATACGTCTTGTAACGCAAATCCCATACCATCCTCGTAGCTTTTCTTTGCACCGCTTCAATTCTTTTTACATCCTTAGCAAGATACGGCCTCCAAAACTGAACACAATACTCCAGGTGGGGCCTCACCAACGACTTGTACAGGGGCATCAACACCTGCTGGTCACACCTCTCTCTATACAGCCTAGTAACCTTCTAGCTACGGCCACCGCCTTGTCACACTGTTTCATCGCCTTCAGATCCTCAGATACTATAACCCCAAGATCCCTCTCCCCATCCGTACCTAGCAGACTCTCACCGCCTAACACATACGCCTCTCTTGGATTTCTACTCCCTAAGTGCATCACTTTGCATTTCTTCGCATTGAATTTTAATTGCCAAACCTTAGACCATTCGTCTAGCTTTTTCAGATCCTTTTTCATGTTTTCCACTCCCTCCGGGGTGTCCACTCTGTTACAAATCTTAGTATCATCCGCAAATAGGCAAACTTTACCTTCTAACCCTTCGGCAATGTCTCTCACAAATATATTGAACAGAATCGGCCCCAGCACCGATCCCTGAGACACTCCACTACTCACCTTTCCCTCCTCCGAGCGAACTCCATTCACCACCACCCTCTGGCGCCTGTCCGTCAACCAGTTCCTAATCCAGTTCACCACTTTGGGTCCTATCTTCAGCCCATCCAGTTTATTTAAGAGCCTGCCTCCGAGCTCGGAGACCGCACCTCAGATGGAGAGCCAGACGCAGCTGCAGCAGGCAGCAAGGTAGGCGCAAGCACCCCTGATGCCAATGCAGTCCTTCCAGAAGCTCTGGAAGCATGGCCCGAATCTGCTCGTCAAGAGCCGCCATTGGAAAAAGCTGTGGGGCCGGTGGAGCAGTCAGTGACAGAGTCACCTGGGGCTTGGGAGCAGGAACTGGACTGCTGGGAGACTGACGCATTAACACCTCTTGTATGGAGGAGTTGCGGTCCTCCCAGCGTTGATGATTCTGCCCTCAGTGCCCCGGAGCCCCCGACACCATGCGTCGAGGGAGAACGGTGTCAGTGCTTCTTAGCCTTTGCTCGATGCACCTCACCGAGGCTCTTCGGTGCCGACGAGGACAACGTTGAATCACCATGTCTCCTCGGGGTTGTGTCCGATGATGGTCAGTCCCGGGAGGCCTCGAGGCAGCCGGAGACCCACTCAATGCCTCACTGCTCCCAGCGTGTCTTGCAGGCTTATTTTCAAAAGAGAAGGGCGCTCATCTTTTGACACAAATCGGGAGATGGGCATCCTTCTCTCAGGGTCGCCCAAATCGGCATAATCAAAAGCCAATTTTGGGCGTCCCCAACTGCTTCCCGTTGTGGGGACGACCAAAGTTCCCAGGAGAGTGTCGGAGGCGTAGCGAAGGCGGGATTTAGGCGTGCCTAACACATGGGTGTCCTCGACCCATAATGGAAAAAAAGGGCGTCCCTGACAAGCACTTGGCCGACTTTACTTGGTCCATTTTTTCTTACGACCAAGCCTCAAAAAGGTGCCCGAATTAACCAGATGACCACCGGAGGGAATCGGGGATGACTCCCCCATTGGTGACTAACCCCCTCCCACCCTGAAAAAAACAACTTTTTTTGCCAGCCTCAAATATCAGAGGTCCATCGCATCAGTATGCAGGTCCCTTGGGGGGGAGGTGTGTGTGTGTGTGTCAGCAGAGGCATAGCAAAGGCGTGGATGTCCTTCTTTCAAACATTTTGGATGTCCTGAACTGCCCCCCCCCCCCCCCCCCAGGGATGGCCAAATTTCAAGGGAGTGGAGTGGAGTGGCCAAGTGGTTAGAGCACTGGTCTTGTAATTCAGAGGTGGTCAGTTCAGATCCCACTGCTGCTACTTGTGATCCAAAATCCAAATAAATAAGTACATAAGTAATGCCACACTGGGAAAAGACCAAGGGTCCATCGAGCCCAGCATCCTATCCATGACAGCGGCCAATCCAGGCCAAGGGCACCTGGCAAGCTTCCCAAACGTACAAACATTCTATACATGTTATTCCTGGAATTGTGGATTTTTCCCAAGTCCATTTAGTAGCGGTTCTAACCCCTTTTTAAACTCTGCCAAGCTAACTGCCTTCACCACGTTCTCCGGCAACGAATTCCAGAGTTTAATTACGCATTGGGTGAAGAAAACTTTTCTCCGATTTGTTTTAAATTTACTACACTGAAGTTTCATTGCATGCCCCCTAGTCCTAGTATTTTTGGAAAGCATGAACAAACGCTTCACATCCACCTGTTCCACTCCACTCATTATTTTATATACCTCTATCATGTCTCCCCTCAGCCGTCTCTTCTCCAAGCTGAAAAGCCCTAGCCTCCTTAGTCTTTCTTCATAGGAAAGTCGTCCCATCCCCGCTATCATTTTAGTCGCTCTTCGCTGCACCTTTTCCAGTTCCACTACATCTTTCTTGAGATGCGGCGACCAGAATTGAACACAATACTCAAGGTGCGGTCGCACCATGGAGTGATATAACGGCATTATAACATCCTCACACCTGTTTTCCATAAATCAAAAGACTCAATTATGCCAACAAAAAAAGGGCACAAAAAAGGGGTGTCAGAGGCATAGCAAAGGCATGGACGTCCTTCTCACAAAAACATCCACATTTTGGACGTCCAAGGCACCCCTAACACCTGGACGTCCTTCACTCATACTCAAAATATTTTTTAAAAAGACGTCCCTGACGAGCACTTGGACGTTTTCACCTGGACTTGTATTTTTTTAAGGTTGTAGATGGCTATTATATGAAGCCGTCTTTGGCATGCGCAGAGCGGCCACGCATAACGCTTGGCTGCTCTGCACTGGCTTCTCCTCCTTAGGAAGGAAATTGTGTGCAAATGAGCTAACAGCAAGCAGCTCATTTGCATGTGATTTCCTTCATGCATGCCCATTCCTTTCCGAATCGATAAGGGATAGGTAAGGGAAGGGCTTTTTCCGTTCAGTTAGTGCATCAGTTAGTCCACTGCAGTGCCCCCTAGGGTGCCCGGTTGGTGTCCTGGCATGTCAGGGGGACCAGTGCACTATGAATGCTGGCTCCTCCCATGACCAAATGAGTTGGATTTGGTCGTTTTTGAGATGGGCGTCCTCGATTTCCATTATGGCCGAAAACCGGGGACGACCATCTCTAAGTTCGACCATCTCAACATTTAGGTCGACCATCTCTAAGGTCGACCTAAATGTTGAGATTTGGGCACCCCCGACCGTATTATCGAAACGAAAGATGGACGCCCATCTTTTTTCGATAAAGCGAATGATACATACCTGTAGCAGGTGTTCTCGGAGGACAGCAGGCTGATTGTTCTCACGACTGGGTTGACGTCCACAGCAGCCCCCACCAACCGGAAGAAAAACTTTGCGGGTGGTCCCGCACGCAGGGCACGCCCACCACGCATGTGCGGCCATCTTCCCGCCCGTGCGCGACCGTTCCCGCTCAGTTGAATGACAAGCAAAGGAATGAGGAAAAACGCAACTCCAAAGGGGAGGAGGGAGGATAGGTGAGAACAATCAGCCTGCTGTCCTCGGAGAACACCTGCTACAGGTATGTATCATTCGCTTTCTCCGAGGACAAGCAGGCTGCTTGTTCTCACGACTGGACATCCCTAGCTCTCAGGCTCACTCAAAACAAGAACCCAGGTCAATTGAACCTCGCAACGGCGAGGGCATAACAGAAATTGACCTACGAAGACCAACTAACTGAGAGTGCAGCCTGAACAGAATAAATCGGGTCCTGGAGGGTGGAGTTGGATTCAAACCCCAAACAGATTCTGCAGCACCGACTGCCCGAACCGACTGTCGCGTCGGGTATCCTGCTGGAGGCAGTAATGTGATGTGAATGTGTGGACAGATGACCATGTCGCAGCCTTGCAAATCTCTTCAATAGTGGCTGACTTCAAGTGGGCCACTGACGCTGCCATGGCTCTAACACTATGAGCCGTGACATGACCCTCAAGAGTCAGCCCAGCCTGGGTGTAAGTAAAGGAAATGCAATCTGCTAGCCAATTGGAGATGGTGCATTTCCCGACAGCGACCCCCTTCCTATTGGGGTCGAAAGAAATAAACAATTGGGCGGACTGTCTGTGGGGCTGTGTCCGCTCCAGATAGAAGGCCAACACTCGCTTGCAGTCCAATGTGTGCAACTGACGTTCAGCAGGGCGGGTATGTGATCTGGGAAAGAATGTTGGCAAGACAATTGACTGGTTAAGATGGAATTCTGACACCAGCTTTGGCAGGAACTTAGGGTGAGTGCGGAGCACTACTCTGTTATGATGAAATTTGGTATAAGGAGCATGAGCTACCAGGGCTTGAAGCTCACTGACTCTACGAGCTGAAGTAACTGCCACCAAGAAAATGACCTTCCAGGTCAAGTACTTTAGATGGCATGAATGCAGTGGCTCAAAAGGAGGTTTCATCAGCTGGGTGAGGACGACGTTGAGATCCCATGACACTGCAGGAGGCTTGATAGGGGGCCTTGACAAAAGCAAGCCTCTCATAAATCGAACGACTAAAGGCTCTCCAGAGATGGCATTACCCTCTACACGGTGATGGTAAGCACTAATTGCACTAAGGTGATTCCTTACTGAGTTGGTCTTGAGGCCAGACTCTGATAAGTGCAGAAGGTATTCAAGCAGGTTCTGTGCAAGACAAAAATGAGGTTCTAGGGCCTTGCTCTCACACCAAACGACAAACCTCCTCCACTTGAAAAAGTAACTCTTTTTAGTGGAATCCTTTCTAGAGGCAAGCAAGACATGGGAGACACCCTCAGACAGACCCAACGAAGCAAAGTCTACGCCCTCAACATCCAGGCCATGAGAGCCAGAGACTGAAGGTTGGGTGCAGAAGCGCTCCGTCGTTCTGCGAAATGAGAGTCGGAAAACACTCCAATTTCCACTGTTCTTCGGAGGACAACTCCAGAAGTAGAGGGAACCAGATCTGACGGGGCCAAAAAGGCGCTATCAGAATCATGGTGCTGTGGTCTTGCTTGAGCTTCAGCAAGGTCTTCCCCACCAAAGGTATGGGAGGATAAGCATACAGGAGGCCGTTCCCCCAATGGAGGAGAAAGGCATCCGACGCCAGTCTGCCATGCGCCTGAAGTCTGGAACAGAACAGAGGCAGCTTGAGGTTGGTCTGAGAGGCGAAAAGGTCCACCGAGGGGGTGCCCCACTCTCGGAAGATCTTGCGTACCAATCTGGAATGGAGCAACCACTCGTGCGGTTGCATGACTCTGCTCAGTCTGTCGGCCAGACTGTTGTTTACGCCTGCTAGGTATGTGGCTTGGAGAAGCATACCGAACTGGCAAGCCCAACGCCACATCCCGATGGCTTCCTGACACAGGGGGCGAGATCCGGTGCCCCCCTGCTTGTTGATATAATACATTGCAACCTGATTGTCTGTCCGATTTTGGATGATTTGGTAGGACAGCCGATCTCTGAAGGCCTTCAGCGCGTTCCAGACCGCTCGGAGCTCCAGGAGGTTGATCTGAAGATCTTGTTCCTGGAGGGACCACAATCCCTGGGTGTGGAGCCCATCGACATGAGCTCCCCACCCCAGGCTAGATGCATCCGTCATCAGCACTTTCGTGGGCTGCGGAATTTGGAATGGGCGTCCCAGGGTCAAATTGGTCCAAATGGTCCACCAGTGCAGCGAATTGCGGCAACTGGCAGACAGGCGGATGACATCTTCTAGATTCCCGGTAGCTTGGCACCACTGGGAAGCTAGGGTCCATTGAGCAGATCTCATGTGAAGGCGAGCCATGGGAGTCACATGAACCGTGGAGGCCATATGACCCAGGAGTCTCAACATCTGCCGAGCTGTGACCTGCTGAGACGCTCTGGTCAGTGAGGCAAGGGATAGAAGGTTCTGCGCCCTTGCTTCGGGAAGAAAGGCCTGAGCCGTCTGAGAATTCAGCAGCGCTCCTATGAATTCCAGAGATTGGACTGGCTGGAGATGGGACTTCAGGTAATTTATCACAAACCCCAGCAGCTCCAGAAGGTGAATAGTGCACTGCATGAACCGAAGAGCTCCTGCCTCTGAGGTGCTCTTGACCAGCCAATCGTTGAGATACGGGAACACGTGCACCCCCAGCTTGTGTAGATATGCTGCAACCACCACGAGACACTTCGTGAAGACCCGTGGTGCAGAGGTGAGCCCAAAGGGCAGCACACAATACTGAAAGTGCCGTGTCCCCAGACGGAATCTGAGATACTGTCTGTGAGCTGGCAGTATCGGGATGTGAGTGTAAGCGTTCTTTAAATCCAGGGAACATAGCCAATCGTCTTTCTGAATCATTGGTAAAAGGGTGCCCAAGGAAAGCATCCTGAACTTCTCTTTGACCAGATATTTGTTCAGGCCTCTCAGGTCTAGGATGGGGCGCATCTCCCCTGTTTTCTTTTCCACAAGGAATACCTGGAATAGAATCCCTGCCCTTCCTGCCCGGGTGGCACGTGCTCGACCGCATTGGCGCTGAGAAGGGCAGAGAGTTCCTCTGCAAGTACCTGCTTGTGATGGGAGCTGAAGGATTGGGCTCCCGGTGGGCAATTTGGCGGAGTGGAGACCAAATTCAGGGTGTATCCGCACCGCACTATTTGGAGAACCCACTGGTCGGAGGTTATAAGAGGCCACCTTTGGTGAAAAGCTTTCAACCTCCCTCCGACCGGGAGGTCGTCCGGTACGGACACTTTGATGGCGGCTATGTTCCCATGGATCCAGTCAAAAGCCCGTCCCCTGCTTTTGCTGTGGAGGCGCAGGGGGCTGCTTAGGCGCACGCTGTTGACGGGAACGAGTGCGCTGGGACTGTCCCTGTGCCTTAGGAGGCCTTCGGGCCGGCTGGGTGTACCTACGCTTGCTGTAGGCGTAGGGTGCAGCCTGCCGGGCCCGGGAAAAACGTCCTCCTGCAGAGGTGGATGCTGAAGGTGCCCGGTGGGAGAGCTTGTCGAGAGCGGTTTCCCGCTGGTGTAGTTGGTCCACTAACTGCTCGACCTTCTTGCCGAAAATGTTATCCCCCCGGCAAGGGACATCCGCCAGTCGCTGCTGGGTGCGGTTGTCCAGGTCAGAGGCGTGCAGCCATGAGAGTCTGCGCATCACTATACCTTGGGCCGCAGCTCGAGATGCCACATCACAGGTGTCATAGATACGCCTGGACAGGAACTTTCTGCACGCCTTCAGCTGCCTGACCACCTCCTGAAAAGGCCTGGACTGCTCCGGGGGGAGCTTGTTGACCAGGTCCGCCAGTTGCCTCACATTGTTCCGCATGTGGATGCTCGTGTACAGCTGGTATGACTGGATGCGGGTCACGAGCATGGAAGATTGGTAGGCCTTCCTCCCAAACGAGTCCAGAGTGCGAGACTCCCGCCCCGGGGGCGCCGAGGCGGTATCCCTCGAACTCCGTGCTCTCTTGAGAGCAGAGTCCACGACCGCCGAGTCATGAGGCAATTGAGGCCGCATCAACTCTGGGTCAGAGTGGATCCTGTATTGGGACTCTGCTTTCTTGGGGATGGTGGGATTAGATAGTGGCTTCAGCCAGTTCCGAAGCAGTGTCTCCTTGAGGACATTGTGCAACGGCACCGTGGAAGACTCTCTAGGTGGTGATGGATAGTCGAGGACTTCGAGCATCTCCGCCCTCGGCTCATCCACAGTAACCATGAGAAAGGGAATGCAAACAGACATATCCCTGACAAAGGAGGCAAAGGAGAGGCTCTCAGAGGGCGAGAGCTTCCTCTCCGGTGAAGGAGTGGGGTCGGAGGGAAGGCCCACAGACTCCTCAGAGGAGAAATATCTGGGGTCCTCCTCCTCCCCTCACGAGGCCTCCTCTTCCTCGGTGTCGGACATGAGCTCTTTCAGCTCAGACCTCAACCGGGCCCGTCTTGACTGCGAGGAACCGCGTCCTCGATGATGGCGTTGAGCGGTGGACTCCCGCGCCGGCGGGGACGAAGCTCCCTCCATCGACGTCGATGGGGACTCCACCTGCGTGGCGGTCGACACCGGTGCTGCAAGCGGCGTCGGCGTCGGAGGCTTCGGCATCAGGCTAGAGCACATCGGCGCCTCCATCAACGGCGCCGGAGGCGCAAGCACCCCCAGTAACGGCACAGCCTGGCGCATCAGCCCTTCCAGAATCCCTGGAAGGATGGCTCAGAGGCACTCGTCAAGGCCCGCTGTCGGGAAAGGCAGGGGGGCCGGTGTGGGTATCGGTGCCGGAAGCTGCTCGGGTCCAGGAGACGGTACCGAAGTACCCGCGGACTGACGCAGCGACACCTCTTCAACCGAGGGGGAACGCTCCTCTCGGCACTGCCGCTTCCTGGGCGTCGAGTCATCCCTCGAGGTACCGGAGCTGGCAGTCCCGTACGCCGTGGGCGACCGATGACGGTGTTTCTTTGCTTTCTTTCGATGCCCGTCATTGGCGCTCGGTGGAAGAGACGAAGAGGAGGTAGAACCCCCCCGGCCTCGAGGAATCGGATCCGACAGGGTTCGGTCCCAATGGCCCTGGGTAGAGGGAGTGGCCGGGGGGCCTACTGCCCGCGCGGCCGCTCACCCCCGCTGTCTCCGGCAGGCCGGCAGGCCGGCGGGCCAACGGTACCTGTACTCCTGGGGTCGGTGCCAGGGTCAGCGCCGATTTCGTCGACATCGGTACCGGTACCGAAGACCCGGCCGTCGACACCAATGCCGTCGATGTCGACGTCGAAGGGCCGGCACAAGTTCCGAAAAGACAGTCCCGAAGAACTTGCCTCGCCACCTGTGTCCGCTTCCTTAAGCCGCGACACAAAGTGCACGTCTTGGTATTATGCTACGGGCCAAGGCACTGGAGGCACCAAGCGTGGGTATCGGTTTGCGAGATCTGCCGGCCGCACCAACCACACTTTTTGAATCCACTCGGGACCTTCGAGGACATCGATGGAAAAATCGCGTCGGCGAAGTCAAAGTCGTCGATGGTGGCGGTGAAAAGCACACCCGAAAAGAAAACGACCACGCGGCCACAAGGCCGCAACGAAGTGCCCTCGCGGCTAAGAATGACGAGGACACTCTTTTCTTTTTTTTTTTAAATTCGATAGAAAAAATACGCGAACGCGTATGCGAAGCAGAAAAAAGCCGCAGCTAAGCCACAATCCGGTTTCCGGGGCTGACAGAGAGAGACGATAACACGTCTCTCTCCAGCGCGGAATAGAAAAAAACTGAACAGGAACGGTCGCACACGGGCGGGAAGACGGCCGCGCATGCGCGGTGGGCGTGCCCTGCGTGTGGGACTGCCCGCGAAGTTTTCCTTCCGGTCGGTGGGGGCTGCCGTGGACGTCAACCCAGTCGTGAGAACAAGCAGCCTGCTTGTCCTCAGAGAATACGGGTTTCCCCGCCTCTTCGCAGGAAAACTTGGGCATCCCGTTCGATTATGCCCCTCTTGGTATCTCAGCAGCCATGCCTACCTCCACTCCTGACGTCAGTGCTTCCTCAATGCCGACGTTGACACTGCTGACCTCAGTGCTAATGTTGATGCGAATGTCGAAGGACCGGACTGAGCTCCAAAAAGTTTCTCTTGCTGGATTTCTCAAGCCAGTTGAGTCCTTTTCTTCATATGAAGAGAAAGGGCACAACGAGCTGGGCTATGGTCGAGCCCAAGGCACTGTATACACCATGAATGGGTATCTGTGCCTGAGATGGTCCGGTTGCACCGAGTACAGCATTTGAAGCCACTGGGAGTCATTGATGACATGGAAGGGAAGACAGCACTAGCTAAATCAAAAGACTCAATTATGCCAACAAAAAAGGGCACAAAAAGGAAAAGGGGCCCGGCCGAGCAGGCCTAAAAGCAGCCGCAATAAACAAAATGAAGAAAAAACGAGGGGAAAAAAGAAGAAAAACCGAGAGGCACTTCAAAAAATAGGGTGAGGCTCTTTCCCGGGCACACAGAGGAGCCACAGAAATACTCTGCTGCTCCTTGCGCGGAAGAAAAAGAACTGAGTGCGGCCACATGGCGGGTAGGAAGGCACTCAGCATATGCGCAGTCAGACACACAGCACGCTCAGAAGGCTCTAGTAAACGTTTGCTATTTGGAATACCGGTTCCCATGCCGGCGCAGATTGCTGACCCACTTGTGAGGATTATTCAGCCTGCTTGTCCTCAGAGAATAATGATACAATCCCCCCCCCAATATTCAGCACTATTTAACCAGCTAGAGTGGCTGCTGACCAGTTAAGCAGTGCTTAACCAGCTATCCGCCAATATTCAGCAGGGGATAACTGGCTATCCCCCCCTGAATATCCACAGTTAGCGGCTAGCAGGTAGACCGTTATGTCACCCAATATAACCAGCTATCCGCCGATTTTTAAAGCCGGTTTAGCAGCCATATTTGGTGGCTAAGTCTGAATATCGACTTAGCCGGTTATCTTTAAACTGGCCAAAAATAAACAGGATATTTAAAGCCGGTCACCGGAAATGGACCAGCTTTGAATATCCGGGCTTAGCACCAACCGTGGAAGTTAGCTGGTCTATCTCCTGCAGTGTGAATATCAGTACCCATGTCTCCTATTCAGCTGACCTTACTCTCTAACCCTCATGACATACACTAATAAATTCCAAAATCACATATTACTGACAATAGTAGCAAAGAAAGGTTTATTTACAAGAATGAAATATAAAAACAGGAAGAGTTAAGATTGGTGTGTGCATAGGATTCCTATTGCCTGATCTCACAGTTGCACCCTTGATGTTTTAAATTGGTATTATTGCAAGGTGCTATACATCCAATCAATCTCCAATGACTACCTTATAAAAACTTTAAAACCAGTCTTCTATTTAATCTAAATAAACTTACATCTTTTTTCCAAGTTCCCAATGATTTCTCATGTTCATTCTGAAGATTAAGGAACTTTTGCTCATTTTCTTTTGCCTTCTCCCTTTGCAGCTCATTATCTCTTTCAAGGATCTGCAATAAAATTAATTATCCAAAAAATAATCAATACCACATTAATGAATTTTGATGTGTTTTATGTTGCTTGGACCTTTGCATCTAACATGCTGGAAGTGCCATGCAGATCAGTGATAATGTACTCTCAACAATAATTTTCATAAATTAACAGAAAGGTGCTTATAGTTTAGCTAGCAGGAAAGAGGGGGAGGTTATAGAAAAGAAGTGGCTATAAAAGGGTATAAAAACACTTGCCATTATTCAGTTTCACTGCATAAGTTTTAATGTGCTGAAAAGTAATATAACCTGCAGAGCTAAGAAATATGAAATGTGGCATAATTCAAACCCAGATCACTCAAGGCATAGAAAAAATTACAATAAGAGATCTAAATATTTTAAAATGTCTTAGGTTTATCTATTCCTCAGTATACAAACTCATCATTTGTATTGTTTAAATCAATAGGTGAAGCCAGTTCCAATTAAAAATATTTGTTAGGAGACAGGAACTATCTGGTGCCTCAGTGGTAGTGCTGTGCAATGCCATGTGGAGAGACCTGGATTTGGTTCCTAGATACACGTTTCTCCCAGCCCAGATTGGTTGGAGAGGCCACAGAAGCAGTGTTCACTACCCCTGGGACGAGGGAAGATCATAATGGTCATGCAACAATGACAACTAGGAGCCAGATTTAGTGGCCATGAATGCAGATCCTCCAAAAGCAGCCTGGTGTATGGCACTCAGTCAAGGATTTGTGCTGCAGTTGCTGGGCTGAAAATATGTTGGGAGGGGACATAAAGGAAAAATCCCTGTCTAGTTGCAAATGAAGGTCTATGCGCCCAAATCTCAGCCTTCATTCGAATTAAACAGGAAACCCAAAGGGGGGAGGGGGTGAAAAAAATGTTTCTTGGACTGACTGGTGTTCAATACAACAATATTCAAAAACATGTGGCCAGGTAGCTTGTCCAGACTGAAAATTGTCCTCCTCAGTGTCTTGAAGTATGCCTTTGAAAATTAGCTGCATGTTGCTTATCAAAGGACCTATGAGATGAAATTTAAAGACCTAAATATTTATATCATGTATACCAAAGAGGAGACGGAATATGAATACAATAGAGAAGTTCAAATATTTCAGCATTATTAGTAATGAACAAGAAGCAAAAGCCATGATATGAAGCTGGTGTTTTCTGATCACAAATAGGTGCCTTCTAATATTTATATAATACACCTACTTACGCAAGCATTATTAACTATTTTCTATAGTGTATAACCCTTTTCCCATAGTCTTAAGCTGAAATTTTCTCTAGAAGTAGACACTTTTCCCATAGTTTTAAACTGAAACTTTTTCTAGAGGTAGAAACTGTACTAGGCTGCGTTTGGTTTGCTATTTGCTAAAACACGAATTCTATTATTTTATTATTTACTAGTAAAAATGGCCCGTTTCTGGCGCCGATGACACGGGCGCTAGCGGGCACGGGACTCCCTTCCCCTCCCCTTCCGGTACCTGTTCCGTCAGCCCAGGAAAGAAAGAGCCCCCTCTTTCCTCCCGTAGCGGTGGCTTCCTTGCTGCATGGTGTGGGAGTCTGGCTCTCGGCATTTCAAAATGGCCGCCAAGAGTTGAAGTCTCGCGAGGCAGCTTGAACTCTCGGCGGCCATTTTGAAACGCCGAGAGCCAGACTCCCACACCATGCAGCAAGGAAGCCACCGCTATGGGAGGAAAGAGGGGGCTCTTTCTTTCCTGGGCCGACGGAACAGGTACCTCTAGACCACCAGGGAGACACGCGTAAGGGGAGGGGAGGTGACAGGGAGGGAGGGAGGTTGGTGAGATTAAGCGTGTGCTACTGTGGGCGGGGCTATGTGGCAAAAGGGGCGTGGTTCATGTGCACGTCAGCGGCGGCTGGGATTTGTTGGAAGGGGAGGAGTAGGGAAACACGCTCCGCGTGTTTCCCTACTGCTCCCCGTGCGTAAATTTGTTTTCGTGTGACGCGAGGGCGGGCATGAAGATGTTGTGGTGGCTTCACCACCATGAAACCACGAACCGGTGTGTGAGTGACTTCAGTGACGTCAATGTCCTCAGAACGTTGAGGCTGCGTTTTATTATAGTAGATTATTTTTATTTGTTGCATTTGTATCCCACATTTTCCCACCTCTTTGCTGGCTCAATGTGGCTTACAATACATCATGAATGGTGGAAATATAATTAGAACAAAAAAAACAGCACCACGGGCCTTTAAAAATGGAACACAGTTCTTTAATGAATGAGCCTTGACAAAAAGACCCGACACGGGGTCACAGTGATGACGTGGAAAACTTGGGGAATAACTCGAATATATTCCTCTACAATATATTATTCCTTACCCCACGTCTCATGTAGTAAAAGCTACAAAGCACCAAGGCACTTTCACTTTCTGTATCAAGTCATCACTGTGACCCCTGACGCAGGTGCTAGTCACCGAAACACGGCCCGTGTCGGGTCTTTTTGTCAAGGCTCATTCATTAAAGAACTGTGTTCCATTTTTAAAGGCCCGTGGTGCTGTTTTTTTTGTTTGGACTTTAGTTTGTACTTTGTTCCCTCTCTTTTGTTACAGGAAATATAATTAGAAAATATACATTTAGTGTAACAGAAGGATCTTAGGTAACATGATAATGAAAAAACATGTTAGTATAACAAGCAAGTATTGTAAGACAGTTCTGAATGTATGTGGAGTAGTTGTGGAGTTCATATTTGTTAATCTTTGTGGTATACCTTATTAAAGAGATGGGTCTTCAGTAGTTTGCGGCAGGGGCGTATCTGCGTGGGGCCACAGGGGCCTGGGCCCCCGCAGATTTCGCCCTGGCCCCCCTCCCCGCCGTCAACCCTCCCCCGCTGCTTACTTTTGCTGGCGCCGAGGTCCGACCCGCAATCTCCGTTTTTCGTCTTCCTCCGTGGCCATGCTTCCAGGAAGTAACGCTGCAGTGCTGATTCGTTGAATCCAGTTCGGCGTCTGACGTCAGACGTCGAACTGGATTCAACGAATCAGCACTGCAGCGTTACTTCCTGGAAGCATGGCCACGGAGGAAGACGAAAAACGGAGATTGCGGGTCGGACCTCGGCGCCAGCAAAAGTAAGCAGCGGGGGAGGGTTGACGGCGGGGAGGGGGTGGAGAGAGGCGGCGGCGGCGGCGGCGGGGGGGGGGGAGGGAGGCAAAAATGTGCCCCCCCTCTCTGGCTGTGGCCCCCCCCTACCGCCGGATTCCAGATACGCCCCTGGTTTGCGGAAGTTAGTTAGTTCGTAGATCGTTTTTTTTTATTTTGCAATTTGTTTATTGAGTTTCAAATAAACATAGCAATGAATACATTCACCCCTAGACATCTTGATCCTATCAGGGAACCCATCTACCACTGCCTATAATCACAGAACTGACTAACTATAAAAGGAAGCTATGTCTTAAGCTACTATTGTCCGTTCTTCCATGCTTCTGCAATGAATTATTCTCGCCATGGCCGCTTATTATCCTTCCTACTAACCTATAAAGCCCCCCTCCCTATCCCCTCCCCCCCTCCCACCCCTACACCCACCCCTACCCGCCCACTCCCAGGGAAAGTCTCTCATAGAAATTCCCTTCCCATGTCCAAATGTCCAATCTACATGTTCAGGATGCGCCCTCTGCCTCCTGAGGGAATAGTCTGCCAGAACGGTGTCCAGATCTTATAGAAATCTTTCTCCGTAAATCTCTGGTCCCCTTTGCAATCTGCCATTTTCTTTTCAAATCTCATATACTCTATCATCAGGCCACGCCACTGCTGCAAGGTTGGCACTTTGTTTGTAATCCATTCAGTGAGTATTAGCTTTTTGGCTGTTAATGTTGCCCTATGAGTAAAACTTTTAAAGCCTGTAGGGATGGGACGCACCAGCATCGGCCGCCCGAACAGCATCTGAAGACCCTTCTTCCAAGTTGCCCCCCACATCTTGGATGTCGACTGTGTGAGAGAGTTCCAGAATCTTTAGATACCGGGACACAACCAGAACATGTGGCCGAGTGTCGCTCCCTGTGCTCCACATTTGGGGCAAGCGCCATCTGGGGAAACTCCCATGTGAAATGCCCTCGTTGGGGAGATATGAGTTCGCATTACAAGTCTGTATTCCATTTCACTGTACATGACCATCTTGGAGGAGTTGTGTATCTTGTATATAAACTCTTGCAAGTCTCGTGGTGTCAAATTTGTGCCCAAATCTTTGTTCCACTTCTGAGATAGAGTCTCATAGTTGGGCTCTTCTGTCATATCTCTGAGGTGTCGATGGTGCATTGTCAAAGACACTCTGCCCTGGGATTGTAAGGAGTAGGCTGACGATAATTCTTCCTGCACATCTTCCGTAAAACATTCCCAGGGCTGACTTTTAATATAGTGCCTCAGCTGCCAATAATGGAAGCTGTCTGTCGAATGAAGGGAAAATTGTGCCCATAGATCCTCAAATGACCTCGGTTGCCCCTCTGCAGTTAAAGCATGATATAGGTACACAAGGCCATTACGTCGCCATCTGCGAAAGGCTCCATATATGGTACCTGGTGGAAAATTCGGATTATCACAGATAGCCAAAAAGGGGGTGACCTTACTCTTAAAATGGTGATACCTGCTGACCCACCTCCATACTGCTTGTGCTGATTGTTTCAAGACTTGGGAGGCTTGTCCCCCTCCCATATGCAGTAGGTAACTGAAATGTATTCCTTGAGTTAGAGTCGTCTCCAAAGGAGTGTCTGAAAATTCTGAAGTCATAGATCGTTTTTAAGTTGCGCGGCAATGCATTCCATAACTGTGTACTCAAGTAGGTAAAGTTTGACGCATGCATTAGTTTGTATTTTAGACCTTTGCAGTTGGGGAAGTGCAGATTAAGGAATATACAGAAATTAGAGAGAATTAAAAGTCTTTTTAATTACTCACCCACCAGCACAGCATCAGACATCAGTTTCAAGTTATAACAAACTTACAAAATCTAACATCAGTACCTCTGGTAATTATAAGTAATTAGACTAATTAGATAAAGAAGGAAGAAAAGTTTGTTCCTCATACGAAGGTCACAGAACAGAAAGAAAGCAGAGAAAGAAAGAATAAATGAAAGAAAGATTCATAGTTATAGAGAATTAGTTTCTAGTAAGGGGGGGGGGAGTAAAACCCGTTGGGAAAAACCAAAGGCCATTGGATGGATCTGAAACACTCTCTCTCCCAACATGCCTGGTTTTTTCAGAGTTCCTTTGTCTGCAGCAGGGTTTTATAGGCTGTTGTGAGCATCCACCTGTCCTCTACCCTGGACCAATCATAGGTGCTGCATATGGGCTGGAGACTTGTAATTGGGACTTTCATATGTGCTCAAAGTTTTGCAATTTGTGTCCTTGCCACACCTCTAACTCACTTTTGTAACAGGATATACCAGGTATCTGAATTGCCTTAGCAACATGAGACCCCATCAGAGCATGTGACCAGCCAGAAATTCCTTCATGTGGCTGATAGGAAAAAGAGAGTTTTGGGGGATGGGAAATAGTGCAGTATACCTGAAATAAGTTAAATAGTGCAGTATACCTGAAATAAAACTTAATTATAGACAAAACAGTCAAAGAACTTTAAAAGGATAGAATGAAGGCTCAAATCTTGTTCTAAAAGACTGTTATTTTCTGTACTTTGGTTGCTGGATAAGTAGCACTGCTACTGACTTCAATTAGGTGTTAATTAAGGTGTGAGGAAGTAGAATATTTGCAGAGGTTACTATGGGCAACCTGTTTACTGAGTTAGCTTGAAAGGGCCTGTTTGAAGCACTCCCCTTAGATTCAAAACTATGTAAAGGGGAAAGGTCCCACTGAACTTTCTGTATGAGAAGTTCTGAGAGAAGAGATCATTTCTCTGGTAAGTGAACATTATTTTGCTCTGTGCTTTGGGAAAATAAAGATTGGGGTTTAAAGGAGGAACTGTAGGTTAGTGGTAGGCAGAATAAAAATATATATAAAAAAACAAACTTTATCAACTAATCTCCATACTCTTTTCCCCCTAGTTTTAAAACTTGAATTTTGTACCACAGCATTAACAGATAGCCTGTAGCAGACACTGCAGGACGTAGTTTATCTTTTTTTAGATGCAGTGACCAGAATTGAACACAATATTCGAGGTGCAGTCGCACCATGGATCGATATAAAGGCATTATAACATCCTCATTTTTGTTTTCCATTCCTTTCCTAATAATACCTAACATTCTATTTACTTTCTTAGCCACCGCAGCACACTGAGCAGAGGGTTTGAACGTATCATCAAAGACGACGCTTAGATCCCTTTCTTGGTCGGTGACTGCTAACGTGGAACCTTGCATTACGTAGCTGTAATTCGATGACTTCAGAATTTTAGAACAAGGACAGTGCCGAGCAGACTTCTATGGTCTATGCCCCGAAAATGGCAAGGACAAATCAAGATCAGGTATACATATGAAGTATCACATCATACCTTATGTAATGAGTTTTTGTTCAGCAGACTAGATGGACCGTACAGGTTGTTATCTGTCATCATCTACTATGTTACTATTGTATATATTACCTGGTGGAGGAGTGGTGTTTGTAAGCTATTTTGGGGTTCTATGGATAACTCTGAATTTAAGCAGATAGTTAGATGTTCCTTCTCATGTTCATGGTAGCCATTTGGATTTGATTTTTATTTCTCATTCTTTATATTATTTTCTGGCTGCACAATCAGTATATCCTGTTTCTTGGTCAGACTATTATTTTATTGATTGTACTCTCAGTTTTAAACAAGAAGTTATACCCCATATTGCTCAGGAGAAGGTAAAAAAGATTTAATTAAAACAATCTTTGGTAGAGATTCCTGACTTTCTGATTCAGTTTAAAAACACAATAAAATCTAATTACAGAGGTCTCACAATTATAGCATATATCTGTCATAATTATAACATCTATAATAGGGTAATCCAGCCTATTAAAGTTAAAAACTCTAAAAAGGATAATTAATTTTAAAAATATAGACAAAAAATCCATGGTTTTAAAACCCTTTTAAATTCACTGTGTGGGCCTTTTACAAAGACACGCTATTGTTTTTATCGCGCACTAAAAATAAGCATAAACACTAGAGACAACCATATATTCCTGTGGGCGTCTATAGCATTTAGCACATGCTAATCATTAGCGTGCGCTAAAAATGCTACCATGCCTTTGTAAAAGACCCCCCTTAAAGAGTTGTTCTCCCCTATTTCATATGGAAGTGAATTTCACAGAGTTGGCCACAAACTAAAATAGTCCTTTTCGTCGTACTTTGCAGTTTAATAATGCTATACAAATCTCATTTTCTGATCATTAATTATATTTTTCTTTTCTGAATTAGATAACAAGAAAATCTAATTTAAAATATCTGACCTGATAATCTTCTTTAAGGGCATTCAACTGAGCTTCTACACTGACTGTTACTTGGGTCTGGCGCTGAAGCAACTCTTGCACATTTTGCAGAGAACAAATGATTTCCTTTAAAAAAAAAAAGCAAAGAAAAATGTAACTACACATAGTGAACTTTGTTGCAGTGAAGCAAAGTTACTAAAGTTACTCACCTGTAGCAGGTGTTCTCCAAGGACAGCAGGCCAAGTATTCTCACAACTCAGTGATGTCATCTGACGGAGCCCAGTGCAGATGCTGACTAGGGAGATCAAGAGCTTTCTAGTAGTATCCCACTGCGCATGCGCTGGTGCCTTCCTATCTGATATGCAAGTGTTTGTCCCTCAGTCATAAAAAAAGAATTCAACTCCAAGGAGAGATGGGAGGGTATGTTAGAATACTTGGCCTGCTGTTCTCGGAGAACACCTGCGCTTTCTCTGAGGACAAGCAGGCTGTCATATTGTCACAAGTGGGAATCCATAGCTACCAGGCTCATCGAAAACAACAATGCTAGGAGAATAGGAACTCAAAACGTCGAGGCCTGTTTTCAATCAACCTCAAACAATTTGTATACTAGATGTGGAGGTGCAGCCTAGAACAGAAGAAATCTGGGCTTAGGGGCATGGAGTTGAATTCTAGACACCAAACAAATTGTAGGACTGCTTTCCTGAACCGGCACTCTCTTCAGGTATCATGCTCAAGGCACTAATGAGATGTGAATGTGTGGACAGATGACCATGTCGCAGCATTGCAAATCTCCTCTATGGAAGCTGACCTCAATTGGGCTACTGACGTAGCCATGGCTCTGACATTATGAACCTAGACATGTCCATCTAGAGTTGGCCCAGCCTGGGCATATGTAAAGGAATTGCAATCTGCTAGCCAAGTGGAAATTGTGTGTTTGCTGATGGTTATCCCTCATCCCAGTAGCATAGCAAGATCGGTTATTTTAAGTGGGCCCACAGTTATTTTGGGTGGGCCTTCCAAACCACCCCACCTTTATCCTGCATCTCTTTCCCTCTCCTCCATCCATGGATTTGATTTTTGCCCCCAGCTGTGACCCAGCAACCCCCTTCCCTGGTGTACCTCACCATGTTTGCAAGCGGCAGTAGCAACACACATCCGCTGCCTGTGCTGGTCTCAAGTGTCTTCCTTCTGCCTCGTCCTGCACTCACTAATATCACTTCCTGTTTCCTCTGGCAGGACGCGGCAGAGGGAAGCCTGCAGAGACCAGCATAGGCAATGCAGATGTGCGTTGCTGTTGTGGTGAAGTAGATAGGGAGGGAGTTGCTGGGCTGCGGACGGATCCAGGGAAGGAAGAGAGGAAGTGACCACCTTAGAAGTGTGTTGGGAGGGCCAGACAGGGTGGGCCTGAGTCAAGACACTGCCCCATCCTGTTTGGGTCAAAAGAAACAAAAATCTGGGTGGACTGTCTAGGAGCTTCAGTCTGCTCCAGATAGAAGGTAAAGGCTCACTTGCAATCCAAAGTATGCAGTACACTCTTGTCCGGATGGGCATGTGATTTTGGGAAAAATGTTGGTAGAATGATTGACTAATTAAGATGGAATTCCGACACTACCTTAGGAAGGAACATAGGATGTGTGCAGAGAACTACTCTTTTGTAGTGAAACTTAATGTAAGGTGGGTCAGTTACTAGGACATGAAACTCACTGACCCTGCGAGCTGAAGTGACCACCACCAGAAATACAACTTTCCAGGTCATAAGAATAGCCATACTGGGTTAGACCAATGATCCATCTAGCCCAGTATCCTGCTTGCAACAGTGGCCAATCCAAATCACAAGTACCTGGCAAAAACCCAATTAGTAGCAACACTCCATGCTTCCAATCCTAGGGCAAGCAGGAATCAAGTGACTCAAAACAGCTTTCATCAGCTGGGTGAGGACAATATTAAGATCCCATGACATAGTTGGAGGTTTGATAGGGGATTTTGTCAATAACAAACCTTGCATGAAGTGAACAACTAGAGGCTGTACAGAGATGGGCTTACCTCCCATACAGTGATGATAAGCACTAATTGCACTAAGATGAACCCTTACAGAGTTACGGAGCCCCTTGTTCTGCATGATGAAAGTTAGAAAACAGTCCAATCTCTATGGTTCTTTGGAGGATAACTCCAGAAGAAGTGAGAACCAGATCTGCCTCAGCAGTAAGACACAAAGATCATAGTTCCCTGGTCTTGCTTGAGTTTCAGCAAAGTCTTCTCTATGAGAGCCAATGGAAGATATGCATACAGAAGACCCTCCTCCCAATGTAGGAGAAAGGGAATGGAAATGGGACTTGATATACCACTTTTCTGTGGTCTTTGCAACTATTATATAGAGGTACTTATTTGTACCTGGGATAATGGAGGGTTAAGTAACTTGCCTAGAATCACAAGGAGCTGCAGTGAGAACTGAACCCAGTTCCCCAAGCTCAAAGTCCACTGCACTAACTATTAGGCTACTCCTCCACTCCATCTGATGCTAGTCTGTTGTGCAATCAGAGCCTGGAGCAGAACTGAGGGACCTTGTTGTTCAGATAAGTGGCAAACAGATCCACCAAAGAGGTGCCCCACTCTCGGAAGATCTTGCAGGTTGCACCCATATTGAGAGTCCACTCATACAGTTGCAAAATCCCGCTCAGTCTGTCCGCCAGGCAGTTATCCTTTCCTGGGAGGTATGTGGCTCGGAGGTCGATCCTGTGAAAGAGGGCCTACTGCCACATCCCCACTGCTTCCTGACACAAGGGGTAGGATTCTGTATCCCCTTGTTTGTTTACATAAAATATTGCAACCTGGTTGTCCGTTTGGACAAGAATTATTTGGTTTTGCAGTCAATCTCTGAAAGCCTTTAGAGTGTTCCAAATGGCCCTGATCTCAAGGAGACTGATATGGAGATCTGTTTCCTGAGCAGACCAAGTCCCCTGGGTGTGAAGCCCATCTACATGAGCTCCCCATCCTAGGACGAATGCATTCATTGTTGCCACCTTCCGAGGAGGTGGAATTTGGAATGATAGTCCCACAGTGGAGACATTCAATGGGCGTGACATGCACTTTTGAGGCCATATGGCCCATCAATCTCAACATTTGCCGAGCTGTGACTTGTTTGCTGCTTCGGACTTGTGAGGCAAGCACTAATAAAGTCTCTGCTCTTGCTGTGGAAGAAAAGCCTGAGCCTGCAATGTATCTAGCAGGGCTCCTATATATTCCAATTGCTGTACAGGAAGAAGGTGAGACTTGGGGTAGTTTATGATGAACCCTAGTAACTCCAACACCCAAATAGTTAGGCACATTTACTCTGATCCCCGTCCTATGATTTATTTATTTATTAACTTTTTATTCTGCTTCACCCATCGTTCCAGTGAATTACATAATTACATACACAATATAAAACAAATAAAATAACAACAAAAGACTCTTCAAAATATTTAACAAAGTCCTGAAGCAAATATTACAATGTCATGCACTACCCCAGCTGTAGGCTTTCATGAAAAATAATGTTTTAAGCTTTTTTTAATTCCTTAAAGTATATAATATTCCGCATTCGCAAAGGCAGTTTATTCCAATAAGCTGATCCAGCAATGTAGAAAATTTTACTTCTGTATTCTATGATGTGTTCTTGACCAGCCAATTGTCCAGATAGGAAAGCACATACATTCCCAGCCTGCATAGATACACTGCTATTACCGCTAGACATTTGGTGAAGACCCTGGGAGCTGACGCAAAGCCAAATGGCAGTAGATGATACTGGTAATGGATATTTCTATTCAAAATCTGAGATACTTCCTGTGACTGGGAAGTATCAAAATGTGGGTATAGGCATCCTTTAAGTCCAGAGAGCATAACCAATCATTTTCTTGAATCATAAGAAGGGTGCCCAGAAAAATGGTGACCAAAATGATAAAGAGGATGGAACTCCACCAGTATAAGGAAAGGCTAAAGAGGTTAGGGCTCTTCAGCTTGGAAAAGAGATGACTGAGGGAAGACATCATTCAGGTCTACAAAATCCTGAGTGGTATTGAACAAGTAGAAATGAATTGATTTTTTACTCTTTCAAAAAGTACAAAGACTAGGGGACACTCAATGAAGTTACATGGAAATACTTTTAAAACAAACAGGAAAAAATATTTTTTCAGTCAAATAGTTAAGCTCTTGGAACTCGCTGCCGGAGGATATGTTTTTTCAGTAGAGATGGACAGATAGAAAATGTTTATTTTGTGCCAATTCATGTTTCATTTACAGGAATTTCTTTCTAAATATAGAAACAGAGAAAAGTGCAGGCAGATAAAGACCATTGGGCTCATTTTCGAAAGAGATGGACATCCATCTTTCGACATAAAATGGAAGATGGACGTCCTTCTCACAGAGACGTCCAAATCGGCAGTCCATCGCAAGGACATCCAAATTTCAAGGGGGCATGTCGGAGGCATAGTGAAGGTGGGACTTCGGTGTGCCTAACACTTGGACTTCTTTGACCCATAATCGAAAAAAACAAGGACGTCCCTGACAAACACTTGGACGTTTTCACCCGGACATGTTTTTATTACGAATAAGGCACAAAAAGTTGCCTGAAATGACCACTGAAGGGAATCGAGGATGACCTCCCAATACTCCCCCAGTGGTCACTAACCCCCTCCCACCCTCAAAAAACATCTTTAAAAATATTTCATGCCAGCCTCAGGTGTCATACTCAGGTCCATGACAGCGCATGAAGGTCCCATTAGCAGTTTTAGTGGGTACTGCAGTGCACTTCAGACAGGCGGACCCAGACTCATACCCCCCTACCTGTTACATTTGTGGAGGAAACAGTGAGCTCTACAAAGCCCACCACAAGCCCACTGTACCCATATATAGATGCCCCCCTTCACCCGTAAGGGCTATGGTAGTGGTGTACAGTTGTGGGTAGTAGGTTTTGGGGGGCTCAGCACACAAGATAAGAGAGCTATGTTCCTGAGAGCATTATGAAGTCCATTGCAGTGCCCCCTAGGGTGCCCGGTTGGTGTCCTGGAATGTCAGGCGGACCAGTGCACTACAAATGCTGGCTCCTCCCACGTCCAAATTGCTTGCATTTGGACGTTGTTGACATGGATGTCTTTGGTTTCGAAAATTGCCGAAAGTCAGAAACGTCTAGATCCAAGGATGTCCAATCTAGGGAAGTCCAAATTTAAGGATTTGGACGTCTCTGACAATATTTTCGAAACGAAAGATGGATGTCCATCTTGTTTCGAAAATACGGGTTTCCCCACTCCTGGATTTTGATGTTTTGCAAAGATGTCCAAATCGCAACTTGGACGTTTCTTTTGAAAATGCCCCTCCATATGACCTATCTAATCTGCCCATCCTTGCCATCTACTCTCCGTATCACTCCCTTAGAAATCCTGTGTACTTGTCCCAAGCTCTCTTGAATTCAGATACTGTTTTTATCTCCACCACTTCCACCAGACAACCATTCCACAAATTCACCACCCTTTCTGTGAAGAAGTATTTCCTTAGGTTACTTCTGAGTCTATCCCCATTCACCTTCATCCTAAGCCCCCTTGTTCCAGATCTTCCTTTCAACTGAAAGAGAATCATCTCCTGTGCATTTATGCCATATAGGTATTTAAATGTCTCTATCATATCTCCCATTGTCTGCCTTTCTTCCAAAGTATACAAATTGAGATCTTTAAGTCTGTCCCCATATGCTTTATGATGAAGACCACTGACCATTTTAGTAGCCGCGCTCTGGACAGACTCTACCCTGTTTATATCTTTTTGAAGGTGTGGTCTCCAATGTGCCCTCTTTCCACAAAATCCACATTATTATCAGCGAACAACAAAACACAAAATATCATGTATTTCTGCTCATTTTCATCCACTAAAAGACAACCCATCCCTATATCTCACCAGCCTTCAACACTGTGGATCATGCTTACATGGCTGGCAGAAACAGTTATCTGTGGCATAATATTTGCATAGTTCAAATCCTGGCACGGTAATGCCAACAAAACCCATTCACTTTGAAGGGCTTCGTCTGCATTGCCACGCGGGAACCACTAGCACAGAATGACAAAAGAGGCCCTTAGTGAATACATTATAAGGTAGCTTTTACCTGTTTTTCTCCTTTAATATGTATGTTTTCTTCATTAAGCATTTTATTTATTTCATTCTCCTGGACAAAAGTTTAAATAATGAGAAACAAAATCACTATGCTGTATTGATGCATTATTGAATTGCTATCATTCTATAAACCATTTTGTAATATCTGCAACCTGCAACTGAATTTTAAAATTGTACATTAGTTATGTATCTCTAAATGAGATGGGCAACTTGGTACAAAAAATGTTAGGAATTAACAGAAAAGGACTGGAAAACAAAAATGAGCATGTTATAATGCCTCTGTATCACTCCATGGTGCGACCGCTCCTCAAATGCTGTGTGCAATTCTGGTCACTGCATCTCAAAAAAATACATAGCAGAATTAGAAAAGGCACAGAGAAGGGCAACGAAAATGGGGGATGGAATGATTTCATATGAGGAAAGGCCAAAGTGACTAGGGCTCTTTAGCTTAGAGAAGAGACAGCTGAGGGGAGATATGATAGAGGTCTATAAAATACTGAGTGGAGTGGAATAGGTAAATGCAAATTGCTTGTTTACTCTTTCCAAAAATAGTAGGACTAGGAGGCATTCAATGAAACTACTAAGTAGTAAATTTAAAACAAACTGGAGAAAATATTTCTTCATTCAACGTGTAATTAAACTTTGGAATTCGTTAACAGAAAATGTGGTAGAAGCAGTTAGCTTAGCAGGGTTTAAAAAGGTCTGGCTAATTTTCTGGAAAAAAAATCCATAAGCCATTATTAAGATGGACTTGGGAAAATCCACTATTTATTTCTAGAATAAGCAGCACATAATGTGTTTTACTCTTCTGGGATTGGCCACTGTTGGAATCAGGATACTGAGCTTGATGGACCTTCAGTCTGTCTCAATATGGCAACACTAAGGGGCCCTCTTACTAAGCAGCGGTAAAAAGTGGCCTGCGGTAGTGTAGGCGTGTGTATTGGGCGCATGCCGGGCCAGTTTTTACCACATCTACAAAAAACAGCTTTTTTTAATGGGACAGGAAAAGGACCTGTGGTTAAAATGAAACCAGCATGTGCCAAAAACCGGCCTGAGCCCTTACCACCACCCATTAATCTAGCGGTAAAGGCTCACATGCTACAAGCGTGGTGACCGGTTGGTGCATGCCAACTGCAGATTACTGCCGGAATTGGAGCACGTAGGAGGAAATAAATAAATAAATCATCCATGTATTATGGGCGCACACCAAATCTGAAATTACCACCAGAAGGGCATGCTGGCCTGGCGGTAGTCTCATTTGGGCGTGTGCTGCACATGTGTAGAGCCTCCCGTGGCTTAAAAAAAAGGGCCCCTTATGTTGTTCTGTAAATATGATTTTATTAGGTAGTTAAGGGAACCTAGAGAAGTTCTAGCAGCTCCAGCATGTGACCTTCACAACCAGGCTGCCTCCCGCGATCTGAATATTGGTCCCCTAAAGACTGAACTGTACAGTTTGCTACTGATTGTTGTGTGTATGGTCTTCTACTGGTGGGGCAGCACTGCAGTATTTCTTGGTTTAATATAGTGCTATGCTGTAGTACAAAATGTAAAATGCATCATTTGAAATTTATAGACAGTGACATTTAGGGTTAATTTTGTAAATGTTCTTCTGCAAATAAAGCTAGTTATACATGCTGTGCATGCAGAAAAGACCTTCTATAAAACCATACAGTGGTATAGGCGTGTATAAATATGTACAGCAAGAAGATAGTATGTAGTTACGTGTATGTGTATTGCATATAGGCAGTCCTAGGGGTATAGCTTCTAAAATAAGTAAATACACATTCCATTACTGCTTTCCATTCCACTCACGGACATGCCTGCAAATAAAAAATTTACCTAAACACATGCACACCTTTAATTTGCTTCCATTACCCTTCAGACACCTATATATTTTCTACTGTTTGAGCTTTATTTAAGTCTATGCAACTACTATGATTTGGAGAAAAGACAATGCTAGTTATGCATCCTGAAATTCATGTATATGTGATTATAACAGAGGCTGTGTAAAAGAAGTTTATTTGATTTTCCCAAGATACATGGAGGGGCATAATCGAACGAAAACGTCTATCTCCATGGGCGTTTATCTCCGAGAACGGGTCCGTGAAGGGGCTGACCGAACCGTATTTTCGCAAAAAACAGACATGCATGTTTTATTCGACAATTTGTGAGCTGGGCGTTTTTGTTTTTCAGCGATAATGGAAAATGAAAGCGCCCAGCTCAAAAACGAATAAATCCAAGGCATTTGTTCGTGGGAGGGGCCAGGATTCGTAGTGCACTGGTCCCCCTCACATGCCAGGGCACCCTAGGGGGCACTTTTACAAAAACAAAAAAAAAGGTAAAAGAGCTCCCAGGTGCATAGCACCCTTCCCTTGTGTTGAGCCCCCCAAATCCCCCTCAAAACCCACTGCCCACAAGTCTACACCATTACTATAGCCCTAAGGGGTGAAGGGGGGCACCTACATGTGGGTACAGTGGGTTTGGGGGGGTTGGACGACTAATAAGCATTAAGCAACACATTTGTAACAGGTAGGGGGGGATGGGCCTGGGTCCACCTGCCTGAAGTCCACTGCACCCCCTAACAACTGCTCCAGGGACCTGCATACTGCTGCCAGGGAGGTGGGTATGACATTTGATGGTGAAAATAAAAAGTTGTGAAACATCATTTTTTTGTGGTGGGAGGGGGTTAGTGACCACTGGGGGAGTCAGGGGAGGTCATCCCCGATTCCATCTGGGGGTAATCTGGTCATTTAGGGCACTTTTTGGGGCCTTATTCGTGAAAAAACAGGGTCCAGGAAAAGTGCCCTAAATTCTACCTACAAACGCATACTTTTTTTCCATTATCGGCGAAAGGCGCCCATCTCTGTTCGGGTGATAACCATGCTCCAGTCCCGCCTTCACCACGCCTCCGACACGCCCCCATCAACTTTGTACGCTTCCGCGATGGAGTGCAGTTGAAAACGTCCAAGTTCGGCTTTCGATTATACCGCGTTATTCGTTTTTGTGAGATAAACATCCATCTCCCGATTTAGGTCGGAACTTGGGCGTTTTTCTCGTTCGATTATAAACAGGATAGGGGTCCTTTTACCAAGCTGCAGGAAAAAGGGACTTGCGCTAGCAGCGGGGTCCGTTTTTCTCACATGCCAGGGCCCTTTTTACCGCAGCAGGTAAAAAGCCTCCAGACAAACATGGTAGTGAAGTAAGAGAACTCTTACCATGTGGCCATGCGATGGGAAGCCCTTACCGCCACCTACTGAGGTGACGATAAGGGCTCCTGTGGTAACCTGGCTGTAACCGGGCAGGGCATGGCGATGCCCGATTACTACTGAGTTACTGCTACAGATGCCATTTCTGGGGCTTTTCTTTTTCCCCTGGAAATGGCACGCACTTGGGGTGGAACTACCACCAGCAGCTGCATTGAGCCAGTGGTAGTCCCAATTTAGCGTTCAGTAAGACCACATTGGGCTTGCCGACACTTTGTAAAAGAGTCCCATAAAGTTTTGTTTAAAAACTCCTTCTCTCAGTTCCTCTGAATTCTCAAAGGTGGTCAGGGAAATAATCTCAAAATATGCTAACAAAAATTGTATCATTGGTGATAACATTGCTATAAACTGTTGAACTTTGTTCAAGGCAGGGGCGTAGCCACGGGCGGGCCTGGACGGGCCTGGGCCCAGCCACTTTCCCTCCAGGCCTGCCCATCCATGATCCCACATCCCCACCGTTCCGGAGCGCTGAAATTTGAAGCAGCGCTGCGCTCCGCATGCCTCGTTCGACGACGCTGGTCATAGTCACGCCGCTGCGCGTCAGATGCGCTTCGCTGAGCCGCCACTTCAGTTCAGCCAGCAAAAGAAGAAAAACAAGCGCGGGGCCGCGCCGCTGCAGGTATGCGCTGTCGGCTCTGCCTGTCCTCTGCTCCCGGAACGAGAAATTGACGTCAGCGGGGGCAGAGGAGGGGAGAGCTGACAGTGCATGACTGAAGGCTGCTGCGGGCGGCCCCGCACTTGTTTTTCTTCTTGTCTTGACACTGCTGCTGCTGCTGCAGAGGGCCAGAGTGAGAGAGGAAACGTGGCTGGTAGGGGAAGGGTGTCCGAGAGAGCAGAGGGGAGAGAAAAAAAGAAGAGGACGCTGGAAAGTACAGAGAGAGCGAGAGATGGGGAGAGAGGGGGCGTGGAAAAGAACAGGGGGGAGCAAGAGAGAGAGAGATGGGGAGAGAACATGGAAAAGAGCAGGGGAGAGAAAGAGGGGAGAGCCAGAGAGAGAGATGGGGAGAGAAAGAGGGGACATGGAAAAGAGCAGGGGAGAGCCAGAGAGAGATAGGGAGAGAAAGAAAGAGGGGACATGGAAAAGAGCAGGGGAGAGACAGGCTGCTGGGGAGAAGGAAGGGGAACAAGGGGGATACCCTGACTGGTCAGATGGAGAGACAAAGAGGAGAAATGCTGGATGAAAGGAGGGTGAAAGAGGAAAAATGCTAGAAGGAGGGGCAGAAAGAGGGAAGATGCTAGATGGAAGAGGGGTACAGAGAGAGAGACAGATGAGTAGAAAGATGGGGGAGAGAAGAAGGGGACATGGAAAATGGCAGGAGAAAGAGAAGCTGCTGGAGATAAACTGGGGGAGACCTTAGCTGGTCAAATGGAGAAATGCTGGATGAAAGGAGAGAGAAAGAGGGAAATGCTGGAAGGAGGGAGCAGAAAGAGGGAAGACGCTGGATGGAAGGGTAGGAAGAGAAAGAGGAAAGCCACTGGTAGGATGGTGGGGAGAGAAAGGACATGCTGAATGGAAAAGGGTAGAGAGATAACTGTCTAGAAGGAAGGGAAGATAGATGGAGACAATGGATGGAAGGATTGGGAGAGGGTAATAGGTGGAAGGATGGAGAGAGAATGAGGGATGACACTGGATGGAAGGGTAGGAGAGAAAGAGGGAAGATGCTGGATGGAAGGTTAGAGAGAGAAAGAGGAGACGCTGGATTCAGAGAGAGGGAGAGACACTGAAAGGATGGGGAGAGAAAGGGGGAGAGGATAGAGTTAATGAAAGACTGCAGAATAACAGGAAGGAGAACAAAAGTGAGGAAAAAATGAAAAGGGATAGGTAGATGAAGTAAAAAGAGGGAAATTAAAATGGATAGTAAGATCGGATGAAAGTTCCGGAGCGCGGAGCTGCCTGGAATGAATGGCGGCTCCCGCTCAACTGCCTGTCCAGGACTCCAGTCCAGCCCACCACCACCACCAAGTGCACGCCATGCAGTGCACATTTTACAGGAGGGTTGCGGAGCGGAGGTGAGGAGCATGAGCCTGGCCCTGGAAGGTTCTTCTTCATGATTCGACATTATTTTGAGGCGAGCCGGTAATAAAAATTTAAATACTTTTTTTTCATCATGATTTTTAACATTGTGTGATGTGTGCTGTGTAATTTTTATTAAATTGAGCTAGCTGGGGCCTGCTGCCTGCCTGGAGCTGGTGGTCACTATTAAAATTTATTGTTGGGGAATTTCTGGGTTGGGATGGGCTCCTCATTGCCCTAGGTAATATGGGTGGGTAATATATATATATAGTGCCCACCCATATTAGCTCTGGGCCCAGCCAAAATATCAGGTCTGGCTACGCCACTGGTTCAAGGAAAACAGCATACCAACCTAATATAATTTGAACCTTAAATTTAGGTGAGTGGAGCCTCCTTTTCTAAGATTTTTTAATTTTATTTTTATAGAGAATTGCATATTTACATTAAAGACAATGTTCTGAGAGAAATACAACTGGCAATATAAAAAAGGAAAAGAAGAAAAATGTAATACAACACTATTCAATCATTGAAAAAAAAAAAGAAAAATGGAAAGAGAGATATAACACTTAATCCTGTCAAAAGGTAGGACAAAAAGCAATAAATAAAAAAAGAAATCCAATAATAGTCATGAACTATTCACATATGTACCCTAACTAACCCCTTCCCCCCTTTTACAAAGCCACGGTAACGGCTGCCAGTGCGGTAAAGTTGATACAGCCCATTTAAAATGAATGGGCTATGTCAGCATTACGGTGCTACTTTGTAAAAGGGGAGGCAAATCTAAGCCCAGTCTTTCACCCAATAAAAAATATATTACAAATTCTAAACAGAAGTTGCATTAACTCTTGTAGGGGATCTTTTATAAAGCAGTGCTAGCTATTTTAGCTTGTGCTACAAATCAGCTGGCGCTAAATGCTGAGACATCCATTATATTCCTATGGGCGCCTCAGCGTTTAGCGCCAACTGATTTTTAGCACGAGTTAAAAATGCTAGCGCTGCATTGTAAAAACTCCTTAGCTTCTTGAGTCTGCAAAAGATTATCTAGCTGCAGGGGATCTAAGAACATATATTACTTCCCTTGAAATTTCACCTGGCAATGCCTAGGAAACTTCAAGAAAAAAGTCATACCAAGAGCCAAAGCTCTTGATCATAATTTAAGAAATTCTCACTTGATCAACTGTGTCTTTCGAGAAACATCGGGATAAACATAAACATGAAAATGAGCAAATCTTTTCCAGCATTGCGGTCAGATTTACTTTCAATACTTCCTCAATCTGTCCCCCAGAAATATTCTTAACAAAAACTGGAATATAATAACTTTTTTAAACAATTAGGAGGGATGAGGGGGTCAAAGGACAAGAAATCTACCATATACTGTTTCAACATCTTATACAGGGCAATCATATTATTATATGGAAAATTTAATAAATAGAAATAAATCAAAACATAGAAAATTAGATGATATCTTTTTTATTGGGCCCATTTACAAAGCCACACTAGAGGCTGCCGGTGCAGCATCCACTAGCACAGCTTTGTAAACAGGGGGGTTGGACTTTTTTTATTGGACCAATAATAAAGGTATCATCTTATTTTCTTTTCTGTTTTGATTTATTTCTATTTATTACCTTTAAAAGTGGACTAACACGGCTACCACAACAGTTTACTATGCAAAATTTAAAAATCATAAATTATTAGCTCGCATCTGGTTCTTCACTGTTTCTAAGATTTTTATTACACACAAATGGGAAAAGCCCTCCAGAAAGGCTGGTTTCCTCTCAGGCTAGTTTCCTTGCCCTTCCACCTCTCTCTTGCCATAACACACAAAACCTCATTCTGTTATCAGGTACCTCATTTATGGAACTCCCTCCCTGCTCATAGCCATGATGAACCATCCTTCAAAAAATTCAAACTCCTACCCAAGACTTGACTATTTCAAGAGGCCTTTAGTTGATGACCCAAACAGCAGTGTCTTCGCCCACAGCACTTTGTCTTTCCTGATACCCCCTCTCCTCCCTTTCTAACTCCTTATTTCTACTTCTATCAGTCCTGATTTCCCTTATTGCAAGTGTTCTGTATTTTTCTACCTTACTTGTCCTACTTTTTCACTATATTTATATTTCCTCGCCTTTTTTTTTGTATAATTGTAAACAATCTAGCAGCACCTTGTGCAATAGACAGTATGTCAAAAAAAACTGTAAACATAATAAATAAATGAACATTACATGAATTTTTGTCTGTGAATATGTATATTTTTGTAGTTTTTTTCTCATAATAAACAAGAAAAACAAGAACATGCTAGTGTGCAGAAAATAAGCATTTAGTTGAATACCATTTGGAGTTTTTGTTGTAGCTCTTGCAGCTGCTGTTCTTTTTCTATAAGATTGATGTTTTCTGCCTCTGCCCTTTGTTGACATATGACCTTGGACTTTAACAAGTCTACAGTTAGTTTTTTCAATTCCTTGATACAGGAAAACATTAATTTTATAATTAATCGAGTGTCACCATTGCAATTCAAAACAGACTAATCTCATAATAGACCAAAATGACTTGTGTTCTTGCAGAAATATTTATGAAAGCACCAGAAAATGTCAGCTGAAATTAAAACTGTAAGCCTGTTGGTCTCTCCATTGCTTATTTTCAATTTCCTTTTCAAAGGTGTTCATATGTTTTAATCTTCCATATATATCACCCTCATTAGTTATGCTGATTTTAAGCAAATAATTTGTTATATTATTCAGCTGAGGTGGTGCTACAGTGCTATTGGAGAAAAAATGTCTAAGTAGTGATACTGTTATAGCTAAGGAGATTTAATTGACAGGAGATGGCATCACATGATAACGCTGAAGCTGTAGCTTCCATTTTGATACACTCAACCCAAAGCAAAATATTGGTCCACGCCAAGCCATACATAAGCAGCCCTTATTTCTAGAAAGCATTTGCTATTGTTTTGGGTTATTTAATATGGCAACAAGCTCTGCCTACTGGCTTCTGGCCAGATAATGGGCCAAGCATGCTCCTGCCATTTGTTGTCAATTAAACCTCCTTGGATATAGCGCTGCTTCTCCCTGATAGTGAAGCAACAAACATTTAAAAAAGAGAATTTTGTCATTTTAGAAAATGTAATTCTTTGCTAACTCTTACACACAGCAAACAAAAAAACAAAAGTGATTGATGGCGCTTTCACATGGAAACAACATCCATGTGTAAACAGTAATTTTAGAATGGTCACAATTTACATATGGATGCAATGGACACATCAAAATATCCACATTTAGAAAAGAGGCATGTTGGGATATAAGTAGCACTGAAGTATACATGACTATGACATATTCCACAAAGCCCCGCACATCAAGAACAGAAATCTAAATGTCATCATCTGACACAACCAGCAACCTCGCTTTTCGATTGGACCTTGCATGGTGCTTGTCTTGGTGGTTGCTGGAGGAGATCTGAGAACTGTTCAATTGCCTGATTGTTGTCTGTGTATCTGGCTATTTCTTACATCCCTGCTCTGTTTCCAGTACATACCAGGCTCTATGACTGCTTCATATGTAATGGCTAGTCCTATTAGAGAAACTAGGTCCCTGGAGTAGCCTAGTGGTCAGTGCAGTGCACTATAGAAAAGGGCACACAGACACATAGCCCACTCTAACTGTTACACTTGTGGTAGAAAGTGTGAGCCCTCCAAAGCACACCAAAAGTCTATTGTACCCACATGAGGGGAGATTATTATGCTATGTCACAAATTGTGCTATGCCTGGCTATTCTTGTAATCGTGATCCATGTTGAACTAGTTTTTGGTATATATGGAATATAAGAATAAATGCTATGCTATATAGGTAACATTTACAGTCATAAGGGCTATTGAAGACATGTACAGTTGGGTACAGTAGGTTTTTTGTGGGCTTTGGAGGGCTCACCATATAATATAAGGGGGTAGCAGTGAGATGGTTACCTGGGAGCTTTTATGTGAAGTCCACTGCAGTGCCTCCTAGGGTGCCCCACTGCTTTGTTGGGATGTCTGTGTGACCAGTAATGCTGGTTCCTCCTACATCCCAATGACTTGATTTTGTGTGTTTTTCATTTGGACATTATTTTTCAAAAATGATCCAAAAAAGTATGCACACTGAGCACAACATCTAGCAAATGGCCATTTAAAAAAAAAAAGATAAGATGTTTTTCAGGCTCAAAAATGGTCATGTTCGCTACTAGATTTTTGTTTACTCCGCAAAACATCCAAAGTCAGATTTAGAAATCATATCAAAAATGCCTCTCAATGTCTGTTATAAGCCGCTTAGACTTTTAGATACTGTAGGACATAAATTTTGTAAATAATATATTTTGTAAATAATTATTATAAAAGTTCTATTATCTCTAGGATTGTTAGCTGAGAATACAATCATTGTGGGAGTTTTTAATCTACATGTCGATTTGGTGAGAGCAATTCTGATGGTGCAGAGTTTATTAATGCTCTGTCTTTGATAAGCTGACATCAATTAGTATCAGACCCCACTCATTTATTAAGCCATACCCTTGAATTGATTTTTATGGGTGAATCATTTCTTCATAGTGGGGACCCAAAAATCACTAAGGAAGTAGTACATTTGTCAGATCATGTTATTCTCACTTATTATATTTCTTTAAAGTGTAATAGACAATCTCTACCTGTAGTAACCATATGATGTCAAAATGCTGATTGTCTAAGTCATCAAAGATATTTTTACCTTGGCTAGAATCTTGAGATCTGATAAGTCATCCTCTTCAATGTTATGAACAACTGTGGTTTCATGCCAGCAATTTGCTAATGTATTTCAAAATAAATTTTCACAATTTGATTATTTTAATTCTATTACTTTACCAAAGGTTGATGGATCACATTCCTCTGTTATTGTGTTGTGGGATACTTTTCCTCTTGTATCATCTCAACAAGTATTAGAAGCGATTTCTTCATTGAATAGCACTTCTGGTCTTTTACATTTGTGCTCTACATCTCTTCATGAAATCTTTACATTGATGAGCTTACTACCCCATTGTTGATTATAGTTTATTTATTTATACTTGTATCTACTGTTATCCAAAAACAAGTTTCAGTTCAAAGTGGCTTACATTTTGCAGATTACACTTTAGCGTAGTTACAATTGATTTTAGCAGTCAAGCTTATGTGTTTGACCATGTCATTTTAGACGAGATGTGATTTAAAGTGGTTGGAATTCGGTAGCTTATGTGGTTAGCTATAGAATGTTTTGAAGTAGGTCTTCAGTTCTTTTCTAAATTAAAGATAGTTTGTGATGCTTCTCGTTGCCTTTGGTATAGAGTTCCAGTTAATACATCTTTTGGAGAGTGAACAGATCCTTACTCATTAAAACAATCTTGTTTGCCCATTGCTCAAAGGAATCAAGTATAGCAAGCAATTTGATTTTTTCCTTCCCTTTTTGTCAAAAGTGATTGAAAAGTTTGCATTAATACAATTGCAAGATTTTGTAGACTGAAAGAAGGTTCTTGATCATTATCAATTTAGTTTTCACCCTAAATATGAGACAGAAACACTTTTACTTTCTACTTTATCTCAGTTAAGGAAGGATTTGATCATGGACTTCATCATTTAGAGGCCCTTTTACTAAGCTATGGTAAGCACTAACTTGTGCTTACTACAGGTTAAAAACCGCTACCATGGGGTGAGCTCAGGTGTCCTGCAGTAATTCTGGCATCTGTTTGTACTTCTCACGTGCTACAAAATAAATTTTATTTTTTAGGACTGGGGGCAAGTTTGGGAATGGAGAGTAGGCATGCCCAGCGCTACTAAGCTAGTGCAGCTACATTGCTGCGTGCTAATCAATTAGCATGTGATTAGTAAGTGAGCCCTCACTGCCTAGATAATAGGTGTAATTAAGGGCACACACACTAATGGCCACATGTTAATGGGCCAATTAGTGCATGGCCCTTATTGCACAAATGGAAAATGAGGCCATTTTACAGCCATGCTAAATGTGGCCTCAGCATGTGGAAAACTTAGTAGAAGGGTCTCATAATGATTACTCTTGATATTCCAGATCCATTTGATACCATTAATTAGACCATCTTGCTTAATGTGCAGGTTGTGTATTATCTAGGTACGAGTCAGTTTGTCAAGGATCGGACTGTTCCTCATGAATTAAAAGTTCCAAGTGTACCACGTACCACAAGGCTCAATGCATTGATAAATATCTTGTTTGCAGAATCACCCATACATGATACCTGTAATCCTTATTGTGCCTGGGCAGACCAAATAGCCCCTGAGGCAGAAGCAATGGCATCCTTTGAATAAAGGGCATGAGCCTCACTGAGAGACAACCTTTCCGTGGGACCTGACAGACCATAATCTCATATTTCTAGCAGGATATTGGAAGGTCACAGACCCTGGACAAGGGGAACAAAAGGATAAGCACAGAGTTCAAGAAATATTATGACAGCACATCTCACCTGCACTTATGTCTGAAACTTGTTCTCGAGATGTAGAAAGGCTACAGTCCATGTGAGGCTCATCTGACAGTTTGGCACAGTGGTCCACGAAGAAAAGCAGGATGGATTAAGATAGACATAAAGGAATGAGAATGAGGCATATTACAGTAGAGTTGTGTCATCACTACTCATTGGATGTCTCTGTAGGGCACGATATATCAAGCTGGCTCACTCCCTGCAAGGTGTCCTCATCGACTATGTTCAGGACCATCTTCTCTGTCTCTGTCAGTGCTTCCACCTGGTCAGGGTGGGATCTGTCACCAACTCTGTCCTTCATGTATTGCCTCAGCTCTCTCTATATTTTCTAGAGATATTTGTGAGCTCTGTTATTATGGCATTTAGTTTGTGGTAGACCCCCCTTCCCCAAACGTTTCTGCTTGGTGTGGGCCCTGGCTCTATGGCCTGCAGGGTCAAACAGAGTCCTCTGGTTCATGATTTCCCTCACCATGACATCCATCATGACAGATGAGAAGTTGGTCTTTCTGGTGGAGAGTATCTTTTTGTTCTTTTTTTTTTTTTAAACAAATAACCCAAAGAAAATATCTTTGCACAGAAAAATTGCAACACATAAATACAATTAAATATACACTATCCTTTTGGAGTATTCTGTATGGGATTTGCATTGCAAACCGTACAAGGAGAGACTTGCCGACCTGAACATGTATACTTTGGAGGAAAGGAGAAACAGGGGTGACATGATACAGATGTTCAAATATTTGAAAAGTATTAATCCACAAATGAACCTTTTCCGGAAATGGGAAGGTGGTAGAACTACAGGATATGAGGTTGAAGGGGGGCAGACTCAGGAGTAATGTCAGGAAGTATGTTTTCACGGAAAGGGTAGTAGATACGTGAAATGCCCTTCCGCGGGAGGTGGTGGAGATGAAAACGTTAATGGAATTCAAACATGCGTGGGATAAACACAAAGGAATCCTGTTTAGAAGGAATGGATCTATGGAATCTTAGCAGAGATTGGGTGGCAATGCCGGTAATTGGGAAGCAAAACCAGTGCTGGTCAGACTTCTATGGTCTACGCCCTGATCGTAACTAAATAGATATGGATGGGCTGGAGTGTAAATTTTAAGGGGCTTCGACAATAGCTTCAGAACTTTTAGTACAAGAACAGTGATGGGCAGACTACGGTCTGTGTCCTGAGAATGGCAAGGACAAATCAAACTTGGGTATACATATAAAGTATCACATATCATGTAAAATGAGTTTATCTTGTTGGCCAGACTGGATAGACTGTTCAGGTCTTTATCTGCCGTCATTTACTATGTTACTATGTAAAAATAAATCTTTGCACAGTGGTCAACAAACTGGGGGGAGGGGCAGGGCAACAGCAATCCCAAATCATGAGAAACAAAATAATACAGAAATAAAAAAAACAAAAAAAATTAGTAGGAACCTGTGCCTAACATCATTATATCCCTGCTTAGAAATGGATAGTCATGAATGACTTCAAGCATCCAAAAACAAACATAATTGATTAAGCTAAAAAAAAATATAAACCACATTATCCAAATTAATTATGCATTTACAGTGAAACCTTAAGCAAAAACTAGGTCCCAATGCAAGCACTTATTGTTTCATTACAAGAAATGTCTTCCTTCAATCCTGGGTAATTGAGAAACATCAGGAAATACCAAGAAATCTAGTTGATCTCAAATAAAGTAAAAAAAGGGCCTATTTATCTTGGGTAAACATAAATTGTATCAAAAGAGTAGTCCTGTATGAAATCTCCTCCTGACTGCCTTCAAGAATAGCAGAAAGATTTAAATTATCAGGTGTGAAAGCACCTGCTTCCAAACCCAATTCACCTGAGGACCCAAATCTTGACGATTGTATTTAAGTGTCCATGTAATTTGTTTTATATACGGCAGACATCAAGGAAGCTGCAGTTGAGAATTAATGAGCATCGGAGCTGTCTGTTAAATTAGCAGTTTGAAGCCCCTATAGTTCAACATTGTGTAGAATGACTCCATCAATTCAATAAAGACTTGAAATGTTTTGTGATTGATCATGTCCATTCTAATGTGCAGGGGTGGGGGGAGAGGGAGATCATAGGAGAGAATTACAGCAACATTTACAATCTGGATATTTAAGTCAAAAACATCAGAACCCGGGGTTTAAATACCACTATTGACTGAGTTTATTTTTTCTAGCCAATAGTAAAGAGACAGCCATGTATTATGTAGTAATTGACTGTTCTCCTGTGACTCAAATTGGTAAATTTCCTTTAAGCCTATCAGTTAACAGCAAGACAGTGATTGGCTATAGGCTGAAAGTGTCTTTGTAAACTGGAACACCATTTTGTTTAGTTATTTGTCACAAATAAGGGAAAGGGGAAATGAGACTTGATAAACCGCCTTTCTGTGGTATAGTGAAGATACATACCTGTAGCAGATATTCTCCTAGGACAGCAGGCTGATTGTTCTCACGATTGGGTTGTCGCCTGCGGCAGCCCAGAACACCATAAAAATTTTTCCAACCAAAAATTTAAAAAAAGTCTCTGACAAACGCTCCATCGCGCGGGCAGAGCGCACCATGCATGCGCGAACAGCTTCCCGCCCGAGGCACGAGCGTGACTCCCTCAGTTTAATAAAAAGCAAACCAGAGACTACAACAATTCCAAAGGGGAGGAGGGAGGGTTTGTGAGAACAATCAGCCTGCTGGCCTCGGAGAATACCTGCTACAGGTATGTATCTTCACTTTCTCCAAGGACAAGCAGGCTGCTTGTTCTCACGACTGGGGTATCCCTAGCACCCAGGCTCACTCAAAACAATGAACACTGGCCAATTGGGCCTCACAACGACGAGAACATAACAAAGATTGACCTGAAAAGAAACACAACTAAGTGAGAGTGCAGCCTGGAACAGAACAAAAATGGGCCTAGGAGGGTGGAGTTGGATTCTAAACCCCGAACAGATTCTGCAGCACCGACTGCCAAAACCGACTGTCGCGTCGGGTATCCTGCTGAATGAGTGGACCGATGACCACGTTGCAGCCTTGCAAATCTCTCCAATGGAGCCTGACTTTAAGTGAGCCACTGACGCAGCCATGGCTCTAACACTATGAGCCCTGACATGGCCCTCTAGAGTAAGCCCAGCTTGGGCATAAGTGAAGGATATGCAAACTGCTAGCCAACTGGAGATTGTGCATTTTCCGATGGAAACTCCCCTCCTGTTGGGATCGACAGAAACAAACAATTGGGTGGACTGTCTGTAGGGCTTTGTCCGCTCCACGTAAAAGGCCAATGCTCTCTTACAGTCCAAGGTGTAGAACTTGTCTTCACCAGGGCGGGTATGTGGATGGGGAAAAAATGTTGGCAAGACAATTGACTGGTTCAGATGGAACTCTGACACCACCTTCAGTGCGGAGGACTACTCTGTTATGATGAAACTTCATATAAGGTGCATGCACTACCAGGGCTTGGAGCTCACTGACTCTACGAGCTGAAGTAACAGCCACTAAGAAAATGACCTTCCAGGTCAAGTACTTCAGATGGCAGGAATTCAGTGGCTCAAAAGGAGCTTTCATCAGCTGGGTGAGAACGACGTTGAGATCCCATGACACTGGTGGAGGTCTGACAGGGGGCTTTGACAAGAGCAAACCTCTCATGAAGCGAACAACTAAAGGCTGTCCAGAGATAGGCTTACCCTCTACACGTTGATGATAAGCACTAATTGCACTAAGGTGAACTCTTACAGAGTTGGTCTTGAGACCAGACTCTGATAAGTGTAGAAGGTATTCAAGCAGGGTCCGTGTAGGACAAGAAAAAGGATCTAGGGCCTTGCTGTCACACCAGATGGCAAACCTCCTCCATTTAAAAGAATAACACTTTTTCGTGGAATCTTTTCTGGAAGCAAGACTCGGGAGACACCCTCTGAAATACCCAAGGAGGCAACCTCTAAGCTCTCAACATCCAGGCCGTGAGAGCCAGAGACTGGAGGTTGGGATGTAGGAGCGACCCCTCGTTCTGGGTGATGAGGGTCAGAAAACACTCCAATCTCCACGGTTCTTTGCAGGACAACTCCAGAAGAACAGGAAACCAGATCTGACAAGGCCAGAAGGGAGCAATCAGGATCATTGTTCCGCGGTCTTGCTTGAGTTTCAGCAAAGTCTTCCCTACTAGAGGTATGGGAGGATATGTATACAGAAGACCTGTCCCCCAATGGAGGGGAGAAGCATCTGACTGTCGTGGGCCTGAAGTCTGGGACAGAATTGAGGGACTTTGTGATTGATCTGAGTGGCAAAAAGATCCACCGAGGGGGTGCCCCACGCTCAGAAGATCTTGATGACAATGTCCATGTTGAGCGACCACTCGTGAGATTGCATGGCCCTGCTCAATCTGTCGGCCAGACTGTTGTTTATGCCTGCCAGATACGTGGCTTGGAGAAACATGCCGTGACAGCACGCCCAAAGCCACATCCGGATGGCTTCCTGACACAGAGGGTGACATCCGGTGCCCCCCTGCTTGTTGGTGTAATACATAGCAACCTGATTGTCTGTCTGAATGAGAATGATTTGGTTGGACAGCTGATCTCTGAAAGCCTTGAGAGCGTTCCAGTTTGCTCATAATTCCAGGAGGTTGATCTGAAGATCCTTTTCCTGAAAGGACCAAGCTCCTTGAGTGTGAAGTCCATCTACATGAGCTCCCCACCCCAGGAAGGATGCATCCGTCGTCAGTACTTTTTGTGTCTGAGGAACTTGGAATGGACGTCCCAAGGTCAAATTGGATCGAATGGTCCACCACTGAAGGGAACTGCAAAAGTCGGTGGAGAGATGGATCACATCCTCTAGATCCCCTGTGGCCTGGCACCACTGGGATGCTAGGGTCCATTGAGCTGATCTCATATGTAGGCATGCCATGGGAGTTACATGAACTGTAGAGGCCATGTGTCCTAAGAGTCTCAACATCTGCCGAGCTGTGATCTGTTGAGACGCTCGAGCCATGGACACGAGGGCTAGGAGATTGTCTGCCTTTGCCTGGGGAAGATAAGCTCAATACTTCCTGTGAGCTGGGAGTATTGAGATGTGGGTATAGGCGTCCTTTAAGTCCAGAGAGCATAGCCAATCGTTTTCCTGAATCATGGGAAGAAGGGTTCCCAGGGAAACCATCCTGAGCTTTTCTCACACTAGGAATTTGTTCAGGGCCCTTAGGTCTAGGATGGGATGCATCCCCCCTGTTTTTGTTTTGCACAAGGAAGTACCTGGAACAGAATCCCAGCCCTTCTTCCCCTGGTAGAACGGGTTTGACCGCATTGGCCTTTAGAAGGGTGGAGAGTTCCTCTGCAAGTACCTGCCTGTGCTGGGAGCTATAAGAATGAGCTCCCGGTGGGCAATTTGGAGGTTTGGATATCAGATTGAGGGTGTATCCCAACCGGTCAGAAGTTATGAGAGGCCACCTTTCGTGAAAAAATATCAACCTCCCTCCGAACGTCAAGTTGTCCGGTACAGACACTTTTTCTGAGGCTATGCTGCACTGGAGCCAGTCAAAAGCCCGTCCCTTGCTTTTGCTGGGGAGCCGAAGAGGCCTTAGGTGCACGCCGTTGACGGGAACGAGCGCGCTGGGACTGAGCCCGGACAGGCTGCCGAAAAGCAGGAGTGTACCTACGCCTATTGTAGGAATAGGGAGCACTCCTCTTCCCTCCAAAAAACCTCCTAGATGAGGAAGTGGTAGCAGAAGACGCCCGGCAGGAGAGAGAATCCATAGCATCATGGTGCTTCTTGATCTGATTGACCAAAAAGGTTATCCCCCCAGAAAGGAACATCTGCCATTCGCTGCTGGGTCTTATCATCCAGGTCAGAGACACGCAGCCATGAGAGTCTGCACATCACTATACCTTGAGCAGCTACACGGAATGCCACATCAAAATTGTCTTAAGTACCCCTGGCCAGGAATTTTCGACACTCCTTCTGCTGCCTGACCACCTGGTGAAATGGTTCGGCGAGCTCCGGAGGGAGTGCTTTGACCAAACTGGACAGTTGCCTCACCGAGTTCCGCAAGTGGATGCCCGTGTAGAGCTGGTATGTTTGAATCTTGGCTGCGAGCATAGCGGCCTGATATGTTTTTCTCCCAAAAGAATCCAAGGTCCTAGACTCTCTGCCTGGGGGTGCCGAGGTATAGTCCCTAGTACTCTTGGCTCTCCTGAGAGCAGAATCCACCACCATGGAATCGTGAGGTAGTTGAGACTTCACCATTATCAGCTCTCCATGGACTCTGTACTGGGACTCAGCTTTTCTGGGGACCACTGGATTAGAGAGAGGGAACGACCAATTTCGCATAAGTACTTCCCTGAGTGTGTTATGCAAGGGAGCCATTGCAACCTCTGTAGGTGGAGAAGGATAATCCAAGATCTCGAGCATCTCGGCCCTGGGCTCATCCACAACCTCCAAAGGGAAGTGAATACCCTCAGACATTTCCCGAACAAAGGAGGAAATAGATAGACTCTCAGGCGGAGGCATCCTTCTTTCAATGGGCGGAGTAGGATCAGAGGGGACCCCATATGACTTATTCAGAAGAGTACCTGGGATCTTCCTCTTCCTCCCACGAACGCTCATCCTCGGTATCGGACAAAAGCTCTCTAAGAGCAGCCCGAACCTGAGCCTGTCTCGACGTCGAGGAACGACGACCTCGAGGGCGATGTCGAGAAGTTGACAACTGCCTGGACTGCAGCGAAGCTTCCTCTGCCGACGTCGAAGGACAGCCACCATTGGAAAAGGCTGCGGGGCCGGAGGCAGAATCTCTGAGGGCTCGAGAGCCGGTACCAGGCTGCCAGAAGACCGACACATCGGCACCTCCTGTATAGAGGGTGAGCGGTCCTCTCAGCGCTTACGCTTCTCGGGTGCCGAATCCCTCGGCTCCCTGGAGCTCTGGGTACCGCGCATGGAAGACCGATGACGCTGCTTCATAGCCTTCGCTCGATGCCCGTCATCAAGACTCCTCGGTACCAAAGAGGAGGACGTGGAATCCTCACGCCTCCTTGGATCGGGTCCGACGAAGGTCGGTCCTGGGGGGCCTGCACAGCAGTAGGCCTCAAGACAGGTGGAGACCCACTTGATGCTTCGCTGCTCCCAGCGCGATGTGGTCATTCAGCAGCCATTACCTGCGCTCTCGAAGTCCATGCTTCCCTCGACGTCGATGCCGCCGACCTCAGTACTGATGTCGATGCCGACGTCGAAGGACCGGACCGATCCGCAAAAGGTTTTTCCCGTTGAGCCTCCCGAGACACTTGGGTCCGTTTTTTCATTAAAGGACACAGCTTACAAGCAGCTGGTAGATGATCGGGCCCAAGGCACTGGAGACACCACGCATAGGGGTCGGTACCCGAGATGGTCCGGTTGCACCGAGTACAATGCTTGAAGCCGCTGGGTGTCCTCGATGACATGGATGGGAAAACAGCGGCTGCGAAATTAAATGACTCGATTTTGCCAAAAAAGAAAGGCACAAAAAGGGAATACAAATCCCGACCGCGCAACCTAAAAGAGTGCTGCAACAAAAAGAAAGAAAACTTAAACTCAGTGACTAAAAACTAAGGAAAATAAAGGTAAATACAAAATACTCAAAAGAAAAATAATATTTTTCAAAAAAAATTGAAAAAGTGGTCTTGTCAAAAAATCTCCTGGGCCAAAGGTAACAGTGAAGAAAAAACTGCGTGTCACCTCAGTCGCGGAAAAAATGAAACTGAGGGAGTCACACTCATGCCACAGGCGGGAAGCTGTTCGTGCATGTGCTGTGCGCTCTGCCCTTGCAATGGAGCATTCTTCAGAGACTTTTTTTTAAATTTTTGCTTGGAAAACTTTCCTGGTCTCCTATGGATGACAACCCAATTGTGAGAACAAGCAGCCTGTTTGTCTGTGGAGAATTTGCAACTACATTCAAAGTGGTTTACATATATACAGGTACTTATTTTGTACCTGTGGCAATGGAGGGTTAAGTGACTTGCCCACAGTCACAAGGAGTTGCTGTGGGAATTGAACCCAGTTCCCCAGGATCAATGCCCACTGCACTAACCACTAGGCTACTCCTCCACCTCAATAAAATTGTGCTTCATTTTAACAATAAATAAAAAAAAATAAAAAATAGATATAAGTTCATATAGATTCATTGACACTTTTCTATTCCGCACCTAGAAGTCTGGCTATCTTCCTGAAGTAGTGGTGAAATTGGAGACCACGAAACACTGGCCACCATCAGAGAAGAAACAAGCAGTTTTTTGAAGTGAAGCTAAGTGTCACATTTATTCATCTTCAATGCACAATAAATAAATAATGAAGAATTTTTAAAAGGAAGGTTTTTTAATGCCAATGATTGACAATTGTGAGGTTTCTTTTTTAAGTAACCCAAAAGGTTCCCTGACTCATATTTAGTGGAGTATTTTTTGAATTGTTTTGGTTACATCCAATACTCTATTCCTTATTTGGATTATTTTGTTACCTACAGAAATACCTTTTAAAGTTACCATCTCAAGTACTACTGAGCAATCTCTTAATCAAATTTAACTAATTCCATGACATATCTCTATGTAAAATATACATCGAAGGGGTAATATTTAACCCATGGTGATGATACCCTGATAACTTTCAGCTGATAGTAACAAAGCTGATAACGGCAGATAAAGACCTGAATGATCCATCCAGTCTGCTCAACAGTCACACTCAGTATCAATTCATGATTAAACCAACAATGAATGTAAAAACAGGTATAAAATACTTGATCCTGGATTTTATTTGCCATTTCTGAGACATAAGTACATAAGTATTGCCATACTGGGAAAGACCAAAGGTCCATCGAGCCCAGCATCCTGTTTCCAACAGTGGCCAATCCAGGTCACAAATACCCGGCAAGATCCCCAAAATGTACAAAACATTTTATACTGCTTATCCCAGAAATAGTGGATTTTCCTCAAGTCCATTTAATAATGGTCTATGGACTTTTCCTGAAGTCTGCCCAGCACTGTCCTTATGTTCTAAGTACTGGAGTTGCCACTGAATCCACTCTAGCCTATCCCACCTTAACTCTGCTCCAAGTCCGCCCTTGCAATACCTAGATAATACTGAGACAGTCAGGTATGATATTCAGGTATGGATGTTACTGACTGTGCCCAGTGTGCACTAGTTATCTACCCAGATAACAAACTCTTTTCTATTGTTAATTGTTCATTCAAACTCTTAGTAAAGCAAATAAAGAGCATATTCTTTGATCTTATTACATTCCTACAGTCATAAATATTCTGCCCTTTTCTCCCCTACCCCTCCCTTTTTAGTATAGAGTAGTCTGTTTAATGTCTCTTTCTCCTTGAGTGCTCTGACGTTTACTCAGACAAATAGCAGAGGTTATGAATGCTGCTCACAGACAGTATCAAGAATTCTTCATGATGCCAAAGTGGTAAACCAAGCATTCAACTATAGTAATAGTTTTATCTAGTAATAGTTTGGTCTGTTTAACTTTTCTCCACAAAACTGAAATTCCAGCTTATCACAAACCAGCGGTTCGGCTGGTCTGGAAAAAAATCAAACAGCGGTATTAAACAACACTAACAATTATGTGAAGGCTGGAATTTATTTTTTTTAAACTACTATACCACAATATGAATAAAACTATTTGTTTCAATTAGGGGCCCTTTTACTAAGCTGAGTAGGTGCCTATGCGCACCCAATGCTCGCCAATTCAGAACGACCACCCGGCTACCGCGTGGCCTGGGCAGTAATTTCATTTTTTACATGTGCCCACTACACGCGCCGAAAAATATATTTTATTTTCCACCACGCGGCACCAACTGGGCAGTAATCAGCATTGTACGTGCACTGATGATTACCACCTGGTTAACGTGTAAGACCTTACCTCTAAGTGAATGGGTGGCGGTAAGGTCTCAGGCCCAAAATGGACACGCGCCAATTTTCATTTTGCCATACATCCATTTTCGGCCAAAAAAAAGGCTTTTGCAAGTGTGCTGAAAAATGGACCTGCGCGCATCCAATCCACACGTCTACACCAGCGCAGGCCACTTTTCGGCGCACCTTAGTAAAAGGACCCTAATGTTCAGATTATAAACAACTTCATAATGAAACAACATATCTAACTTCAAAATTTAAATTCATAAACAAATATTATTTAGCATGTTAAAATAACATACAATACAGTATTCTATAATTTAAAAATACATTTTAAATGTTTTTGAAGTACTATGCTATGCCATTTTTCTTCTAAATATGTTTTCTTTGAACAGAGGAATCTTACAGTAAAGCATTAGAAGGAAAGGAACATTCAGAATGAACTGGTTGCCCTGTTGCAATGCTGTCTATTGGTTAAGTTCTCTGAGTTGGATTCTGCTCATGAGATTAAACAGGAGCTAGAGATGCTGCAAAGATGGTGTTCACAGTCCCAGCAGGGGAATCCCAGCCACTATGCAATACCTATGGGCAGGATGAAAGATGCACATCTAATAGACTTTGAAAGAAGCTGAGGTCTGTGGACTTCTTTTGAGGACCGTAGGCAGGGGCGGACTGACTATTGGAATAATAGGGCCCACAGCAGTAGGGGGCCCATTTAATTTAGTACATCGAATTTAACCACTTTTGACAGGTGGTTAGGGGCCCATGGCCCTTATTGCCCAAGGGTCCAGAACACTGTCAGTCTGCCCCTGACTATAGGTATAATGGCTGGATTATAGAGGGATAAGAATGAGACCTAAATACAGAAAATGATTAGAGGTATCAATGAAGTCCTTAGTTCTTCCACTGCAAATCTCCCATCGTAAATAACATGTTCTAACTGGCCAAACAGTTCAAAATGAAAAGGGTAAGGCAGTCCAAATTTTAAAAAGAGGAAGAGTAATTGCCATATAATATATGGCATATCTGCAAATCACGTTTAACAAAGTGTGCTATGGGCCATACTCAGTAAATGATGCTCAAAAGTAGGCACTGGGAAAAATCTATGCCAAGCACTATTCTGTAAAGGGCACTCTTGGCTGCACTTAGCACAGATTCCTGCACCCGACTTTGTGTAAATCCTGGCATATAATGCTACACCTAAATTTCTGGAATGCCCGACCCTCCATACCCCTTCCATGGCCACACCATGTTTTGGGTTGTTTGCGAGACACTTGGGCAAGCAGCGTTACAGAATTGCGCATAAGCAGGTGAACGCATAAGTCCAAATTAGTGCCAATTAATGTAAATAAATGATTGTTAACAGATTGTTCACTAGTTAATTTGCACATGCACCTACCCTGGGCACCCAAGTTTGGGCAACCAATGTAGAATCCTGGGGTATTTGCTCAGTCTGTGCGGTAAACTTAATTACAATGTGGACCAATTTTGATCTTGACATCCATAATCATACTTCAACAAGGACTCCTGGGGATTAAAATACCCATGTCTTGTGGCTTGATTAACTCTGTTCTTTGTTGTTAGCTTCTTGTTTATTTCAATTACCTCAGTATTGACTGGATAAATGTCACATCAGAAAATACTAGAGAGGTAAAATTCCTAGATGAAATAAATGACTGCTTCATGGAGCAACTGGTCCAGGAACTGACAAGAGACAGAGTTATTTTAGATCTAGTCCTTAGTGGAATGCAGGACTTGGTGGGAGAGGTAACATAAGAACATAAGAATAGCCATACTGGGTCAGACCAATGGTCCATCTAGCCCAGCATCTGCTTCCAACAGTGGCCAATCCAAGTCACAAGTACCTGTCAGAAACCCAAAATGTGGCAACATTCCATGCTACCAATCCCAGGGCAGTGACTTCCCCATGTCCATCTCAATATCAGACTATAGACTTTTCCTCCAGAAACGTGTCCAAGCCTTTTTTTAAAACCAAGATACGCTAACTCCTGTTACCACATCCTCCAGCAGCGAGTTCCAGAACTTAACTATTATTTGAGTGAAAAAATATTTCCTCCTATTTGTTTTAAAAGTATTTCCATGTAATTTCATTGAATGTCCCCTGGTCTTTGTACTTTTTGAAAGCGTGGAAAATCAATTCATCTCTACCTATACTACATCACTCAGAATTTTATAGACCTCAATCATACCCTTTCCTCACTCAGCCGTTTATTTTCCAAGCTGAAGAGCCCTAACCTCTTTATTTTTTTTTTTTTGTTACATTTGTATCCCGCACTTTCCCACTCAAGGCAGGCTCAATGCGGCTTAGCCTTTCCTCATTGAGGAATTCCATCCCCTTTATCATTTTGGTTGCTCTTCTTTGAACCTTTTCTAATTCTGCATCTTTTTTGAGATAAGACGACCAGAATTGAACACAATACTCAAGGTGAGGTGTTGGGTCCACTAGGAAACAGTGACAATAACATGATCAAATTTCAGATAATAACAGGAGTGAAGACACTTAGGAAATCTACTGCAACACAATTTAACTTTCAAAAAGATGACTATGATAAAATGAGAAAAATGATTTTAAATAAAAGAAGTAGCTGCGATGGTTAAGAGTTTATTTATTTATTAAATCTAATATACTGTCATTTCTGGTCTAGTCAATCAAAATGGTGTACAACTTTTATCAATACTATAATATTTTTAACTGTAAAATATACAATAACAAGGTCATTACAAAAAACCCCACAATTAACAATTACAAATTAGGCACAGACATTGTTTAAAAATACCATCTTGGAAGCCCAGACCAGATGTATTCCACATATTAAAAAATGTGGAAAGAAATGAAAACTACAGTCAGCATGGTTAAAAGGTGAGGTGAAAGAGGCTTCTAGAGCCAAAAGAACATCTTTCAAACAATGGAAAAGGATTTAAGCAAAGAAAACAGGAAGCAGAACAAGCACTGGCAAGTTAGATGCATAGCACTGATAAGGAAGGCTAAAAGAGAATTTGAAAAGAAGCATGATGTAGAGTCAAAAACTCATAGTAAAATCTTTTTCAGGTCTATTAGAACTAAAGAGACTGTAAGAGATTCAGTGGGACCAACATTTATTTATTTATTAGCCTGAGGAAGACTCAGGCTCAATGTGGCTTACTTAAGAAACAATAATGAAAAGGTACATATTTAGATATGTAACAGTTTTTATAATACTTATAGATAATCAAGGGATAGAAGGGGCACTCAGGGAGGACAAGGCCATAGCAGAGACTATGGTAGTTAATTTAGAAGCCGCACTGAGCCTGCTATCGAGCGGGAAAGAGCGGGGTATAAATGCCATAAATAAATAAATATTCTTGTTTAGGATGTCTAAATTCCAAATATATAAAGCCAAGATAGGGACATCTAATACTACAGTACATTCATATGGCAAGGGGCATGTTTTGGATGGAACTAGGGAAGGGCCAAAATATAGACATCCACATCTAATACTACAGTACATCCATATGGCAAGGGGCATGTTTTGGATGGAACTAGGGAAGGGCCAAAATTTAGACATCCAATTTCAACAACAGAAGGGGAAGGGACATTTGCGTCTAAAAAGATGGGTGTTTGTAGTTAGATCTGGTACTTGGCATATCCAGGTTACACAAAGGTGATCTGATTGAGCAGCTACCCACTGACGAGATTAAGGCACACCACCTCCTTAATCCCCACAGTGGTTGCATTCCCCCTTCCTCTCCCCTGAATGTGAAACCAGCAGGGGTGTAGCCATGGGTGGGCCAGTTTGAGCTCAGGCTCACCCAGCATTCCCTTGCCACCGTCAGCATTGAGGGAGCAGATGGACTCCTGCTTTCCTGTGCCTCCCTCCCTTAAAGTTGCTCTCACTTCAACAGGACCCAGCAGTGGCAGTGATTCCCACATACTGCCTGCTGCTAATCCAGAAGCCTCCAATCTGCTACATGCTGCCCCCCTGTCACAATTTCTGGTTTCTATCTAGGTGGGACGCAGCAGAGGGTAAGATTCTGGGTTAGTGGCAGGTAGTGTGTGGGAATCGCTGCCACTGAAAGGACCCATTGAAATGAGAGCAGCAATAAGGAGAGTTATGGGTGGGGTGGAGGAGGGAAGGAGAGATGCTGCAAGTGGGATTGGAAAGGGGTGAGAGAGGGAGAATTGTTGGACATGGGGTGGAGTAGGAGGAAGGGAGAGATGCAGCAAAGGGGTGGAGCGGACCCATAAAAGGAGAAATCTTGCTATGGGGTGCAGAGGAGGAAGAGATGCTGCATGGAGAGGAGAGAGGGGTGAGATAGGGAGAAATGTTGGACATAAGGGTGGAGGGGAGGGAGAAATGGGGCATGGGGAGCGTTTTCTGCTTTATCTATAGGATTCTGCTTTATCTATAGGATTACAATTGTAGCAGAAGCCTTGCTTTCATTCTCTTTGAGCTTAATATTCATATACTTATATATCACAAGGTCAGTTTATCTATGATACTTAACTTATATGGTTACATCATATATATCATATATTATTTACTAATTGGTTGTAAGTGTGTTTTATTTATTTATTTCACTGTATTTTGAGTTTTTTCGTTATACTTCATTTTGATGTTTTTTCTGCTAATTTTTAGATGTCATCCTTCTTTGATTGGTAATATACAACACCTTTATCGTATGTTATATATAATCTAATATTTTTTAATAATTTAATAATTTAAGTATTTATTATATATTTGAAAACTATATATGCATGTATGTTTGAGTATATGTATTTTTACATGTATGGATTTTATATGTATGTGTATGTATATGTGTATGTATATACAGTGGGGGAAATAAGTATTTGATCCCTTGCTGATTTTGTAAGTTTGCCCACTGACAAAGACATGAGCAGCCCATAATTGAAGGGTAGGTTATTGGTAACAGTGAGAGATAGCACATCACAAATTAAATCCGGAAAATCACATTGTGGAAAGTTTATGAATTTATTTGCATTCTGCAGAGGGAAATAAGTATTTGATCCCCCACCAACCAGTAAGAGATCTGGCCCCTACAGACCAGGTAGATGCTCCAAATCAACTCGTTACCTGCATGACAGACAGCTGTCGGCAATGGTCACCTGTATGAAAGACACCTGTCCACAGACTCAGTGAATCAGTCAGACTCTAACCTCTACAAAATGGCCAAGAGCAAGGAGCTGTCTAAGGATGTCAGGGACAAGATCATACACCTGCACAAGGCTGGAATGGGCTACAAAACCATCAGTAAGACGCTGGGCGAGAAGGAGACAACTGTTGGTGCCATAGTAAGAAAATGGAAGAAGTACAAAATGACTGTCAATCGACAAAGATCTGGGGCTCCACGCAAAATCTCACCTCGTGGGGTATCCTTGATCATGAGGAAGGTTAGAAATCAGCCTACAACTACAAGGGGGGAACTTGTCAATGATCTCAAGGCAGCTGGGACCACTGTCACCACGAAAACCATTGGTAACACATTACGACATAACGGATTGCAATCCTGCAGTGCCCGCAAGGTCCCCCTGCTCCGGAAGGCACATGTGACGGCCCGTCTGAAGTTTGCCAGTGAACACCTGGATGATGCCGAGAGTGATTGGGAGAAGGTGCTGTGGTCAGATGAGACAAAAATTGAGCTCTTTGGCATGAACTCAACTCGCCGTGTTTGGAGGAAGAGAAATGCTGCCTATGACCCAAAGAACACCGTCCCCACTGTCAAGCATGGAGGTGGAAATGTTATGTTTTGGGGGTGTTTCTCTGCTAAGGGCACAGGACTACTTCACCGCATCAATGGGAGAATGGATGGGGCCATGTACCGTACAATTCTGAGTGACAACCTCCTTCCCTCCGCCAGGGCCTTAAAAATGGGTCGTGGCTGGGTCTTCCAGCACGACAATGACCCAAAACATACAGCCAAGGCAACAAAGGAGTGGCTCAGGAAGAAGCACATTAGGGTCATGGAGTGGCCTAGCCAGTCACCAGACCTTAATCCCATTGAAAACTTATGGAGGGAGCTGAAGCTGCGAGTTGCCAAGCGACAGCCCAGAACTCTTAATGATTTAGAGATGATCTGCAAAGAGGAGTGGACCAAAATTCCTCCTGACATGTGTGCAAACCTCATCATCAACTACAGAAGACGTCTGACCGCTGTGCTTGCCAACAAGGGTTTTGCCACCAAGTATTAGGTCTTGTTTGCCAGAGGGATTAAATACTTATTTCCCTCTGCAGAATGCAAATAAATTCATATACTTTCCACAATGTGATTTTCCGGATTTAATTTGTGATGTGCTATCTCTCACTGTTACCAATAACCTACCCTTCAATTATGGGCTGCTCATGTCTTTGTCAGTGGGCAAACTTACAAAATCAGCAAGGGATCAAATACTTATTTCCCCCACTGTATATATATGTATGTATGTATATATATATTATAGCATTTCTGCAATACTAATAATAATTTTTTTACAAAAAAATTTTTTTTATAAAAAATGTTTTTATTAATTTTTTAATTCTACATGGAATTTATGTTTATCACACATTTAACATTCTACATTTATTTTACTTTTGTTCTGCATGTTTGTTATATTACCATTGTTTGGTTTTATTTCATAGACTCCTGAAGAAGGCGTCTGTAGCGCCGAAACACGGCTGTGTTGAGTCGAGTGTATATTTAAATAAAGAGATTGTTCCTAATCTACGTCGCCTACTAGTGTTGTTCAAGAGCCTACTCCTCCTACTCCCCCTTTCCTCAGGAGGGGGAAGGTGCTGCATGGGAGGGGGAGAGAAATGTTGGACCCAAGGAAAAAGAGAGGGAGAGAGAGAAATGGACAGTGGGAGAGAGGCAGAAATGTTGGGCATGGCAGTGAAAGGGAGGAAGGGAGAGAATGCAGCATGCAGGGAGGGGAAGAGAGATGTTGGACCCAGGGCACAAAGGAGGGAGAGAGAAATGGTGGACAATGGGAGAGAGGGAGAGATGTTGGACATGGGGGTAGATGAGAGGGAGGGAGAGATACACAGGAGGTGAAGATGGAGAAAGAGAGAGATGTTGGATCCATGAACAGAAGGGAGTGATTGGATGAAGCGATGCCGGACAATGGGAGTGAGGGAAGAGAGAGGGACAGGGAGATGTTAGGCTACTGGAGTTGGGAGGGGAGAAAGAGGGCGCAGAATCTGGGCTAGAAGGGTGGAGAGAATGGCTTAGAATGGTGGAACCATGTGTGGGAGAGGTCAGGAGGGGGTATCAAGGAAATGAATGAGAGCATAGTGATTACAGAGGGTAGAATATGGTAATGGGGAGTAGATTAAAGATGAAGGGGAATTGAGGGCTGGGGAAGGAGTGAAATGGGAAATAGGAGAGCTAGTGTGTGAGAGAAGATGGAAATTTGATAGGCAGCTGAAAAGTAAAAAGGAGGAGAATGGTGAGAGAGGGTGAAATTTGAGTTGACAGAAAAGAAAAAGAAAAGAGAGGAAAGAGCTAAAAAGGAATTATATGTCTGAGGCACATGTAGTCAGGGAATAGACAGGAGAGAGGAGAAAAAACAAATGGACAGCAGCTGTTTGAAGGAGAATTAGCAGATGACAGTCAGGAAAGCAGAAAAGAGAAACTGGAACCAACATGATGGAAAAATAAAATGTTCAGACAACAAAGGTAGAAAAAAGCATTTTATTTTTAATGTTTTAAATGGAGTATGTTAGCTTTGGGAAATGTGCACAGCAAATATCTTTGTACTGTGTTCAGTAGAAAAGGGAATGCACTTCTGGTTTTATTTCTCCAGTGTTGCAAATACATGCTAAGTTTAACTTCTTGTGGTTCCCAGTTCAATTTTTGTCTAAATATTTTTAGTTCTAATTTGTGATCCCTTGTTCACTGACTTGTGGTCAGTGTGATAGTAATGGCAGGCAGGGCCGGCCCTAGGGTTTCTAGCGCCCTCCTGCAGTCTATTAGTCGGCGCCCCTACCCATCCAGAGGCGGGATCACTATAGCTCCACCCCCACAGTAGACACACCCCTTTTACCAGCCATGGCATCATTGAAAATATTACGCCAGTATAGAAGAAAAATAACTTAGCACACAGACCAGGAATTAGGAGACAGTCTTGCCAACTCTGAAAAACAATGTGTTATCAAAATTTCAGAATCTAACACACAGATCCCTATTCAGACACTTGGCCTTGCAGTCACACATGTAGAACAGAGATAGCCCCTCTTCAAATTCTTCAAAAATTAACCTGAAATCCTAAGAAGTTAGACTCTGCATGCAGCACAATAGCCTTCCCATCCAGCACAGCTTAGGATCTAGCTAGGACAGACTTAATCAGCATAAACTAACATATTCTACAATCTGAGTTGGACAGACTAACAGGAGTTACTGAAGTGGGAATGAGAGATAGGTGATGGTTAGGAATTGAAAGCAGGCATCTAGCCCTCCTGTCCTGTGAGTTGATGTGTTGGGGGTGGGGGTGGGGGTGGAAAAGGGTGGGTCAGGTGCAGCACTAAACAGCAGTCTCTGCCAAAACAAGGGTCCAGGCTCTGCTGTGCTGTCTCTGTCTGAGCCCTCTCTGGGCAGAGGTTAGCTGAGCTCCCACAAGCCATTTCAGAGCCAGATTCAGTTGGAGCAGTCCTCTGACAAACACAAGGAGGATATTTCTCTGCTTGGGAGAGGGGAGGGGACGGGACAGAACAGAGAGCTGACAGCTTTGGAGCCAGACTGAGATGAGCAGCAGAGATTAGATAAAAACAAAAGCCTCAGAGCTTGATTGCTTGCAAAGTGACGCCTTTGAAGGCAGGCGCCCTCCTGCAGTGCTTACCTTGCTTACCGGGTTTGACCGGCCCTGATGGCAGGTGGGGAAATCATAGGGGAGACAGGGAGGAGAGGGGATTGGGGCCCTCCTTTATTTTCTGATCTGGGTCCTAGCATGTCTAACACCTGTCCTATTAGATTGTAAGCTCTTTGAGCAGGGACTATCTTTCTTCTATGTTTGTGCAGCGCTGCGTACGCCTTGTATCGCTATAGAAATACTAAATAGTAGTAGTAGTAGTAGTCCTGATCCTTGCTGTATAGCTGGTAGGGATCCCCAAACATTCCCAGCTGAGAACCTCCTCCAAAGACACAGACCTCCCTTCTACCAAGCTATGCAGTTGGCAACAGCATCCTTGAGCCACTGACAACCAAACATGTGTGGGGTGCAAGCATCAGTGGTTTAGGGATTTTGCTGCTGCCTGCCAAGCTTGGTAAAAGGGAGTTCTGGTCATTTTCAGAGCTTAAGGATCATTAGCTAATGTATTTATAATTTGAAGTGGGGACAGGGTGGGGCAGAGAAGATTTGTGCCCACCCACTTTGGGCTCAGGCCCATCCAAAATTGTTTGTCTGGCTATGCCACTTGATATCAGGCTGTATGACAGCTTCAGGTATTATAGACATTCTTAAGATAGTATGCAGATCTGAGGAATAACCTAATGGTTAGCACAGTGGAGTGTGAACCAGAGGATCCAGGTTCAAATCCCATTTTGGCTTTTTTTTTTCAATTGTGAGCCACCCAGGGCAAAAAAATAACTACTGTACCTGAATATATAAGATACATGTAAGCCTGAAGGCTATTGCACAGATATACATTCAGGTAAGGAAGGTATTTCTCTGTTCCTGAAGGGCTCACAATTTAAAAAATATACCACAAGAGCTGAACTGTGATATGAACCTTGGTCCCCTGGTTATCAGTCCACTGTTCTGGCCATTGGGCTACCCCCCCCCCCCCCCCCCCCCGCTCTGCATGGCTATGTGGCCATTTTATAAGATGGTTGTTCCTATGCTGCCACACAGACATCCATGTCTCATGTTTCCCCCATTCATAATTTTGACATTTCAGTTTGTAAAATCCAGCATATGGATGTCTATCTCAGATGTATTTTAGAACGATGGATGTCCATTTGTGATGTACTGACTTGGACGTCCTTTCTAAAATGCCACTCCACATGAATTCTTTGTTCTGAGGTAGACGTAAGAGATCTATCTATGCCAGAAATGGTATTTAAGGGTGACGATATGGAGCAACTGAAAAAAATCTCAGTCAAGCTAGAAGACTTAATAAGCAAAACTGACATGTTAAAGTGCAGTAAATCACCTGGACTAGATGATATATACCCCAGGGTACTGAAAAAACCCCCCAAAAAATGAAACTTATGGCTTGAGGAATCATTTCAGGTATTCAAGTGATTGCTTAAAGCTTATTTATTTCAGGCTGCCTTCCAGGCCTAAATACTGTGTGTATTCTGTTCACTGTATCTCAAAAAAGATGTGGAGGGGCATAATTGAACGAAAACGTCTATCTCCATGGGCGTTTATCTCCGAGAACGGGTCCGTGAAGGGACGGACCGAACCGTATTTTCGTAAAAAATAGACGTCCATGTTTTATTCGACAATTTGTGAGCTGGGCGTTTTTGTTTTTCAGTGATAATGGAAAATGAAAGCGCCCAGCTCAAAAACGAATAAATCCAAGGCATTTGTTCGTGGGAGGGGCCAGGAGTCGTAGTGCACTGGTCCCCCTCACATGCCAGGACACCAACCGGGCACCCTAGGGGGCACTTTTACAAAAACAAAAAAAAAGGTAAAAGAGCTCCCAGGTGCATAGCACCCTTCCCTTGGGTGTTGAGCCCCCTAAATCCCCCTCAAGACCCACTGCCCACAAGTCTACACCATTACTATAGCCCTAAGGGGTGAAGGGGGGCACCTACATGTGGGTACAGTGGGTTTGGGGGGGTTGGACGACTAAGCATTAAGCAGCACAATTGTAACAGGTAGGGGGGGGATGGGCCTGGGTCCACCTGCCTGAAGTCCACTGCACCCCCTAACAACTGCTCCAGGGACCTGCATACTGCTGCCAGGGAGGTGGGTATGACATTTGAGGGTGAAAATAAAAAGTTGTGAAACATCATTTTTTTGTGGTGGGAGGGGGTTAGTGACCACTGGGGGAGTCAGGGGAGGTCATCCCCGATTCCCTATGGTGGTAATCTGGTCATTTAGGGCACTTTTTGGGGCCTTAGGAAAAGTGCCCTAAATTCTAGCTACAAACGCATACTTTTTTTCCATTATCGGCGAAAGGCGCCCATCTCTCCTCGGCCGATAACCACGCCCCAGTTCCACCTTCGCCACGCCTCCGACACGCCCCCGTCAACTTTGTACGCTTCCGCGATGGAGTGCAGTTGAAAACGTCCAAAATCGGCTTTCCATTATATCGATTTATTCGTTTTTGTGAGATAAACGTCTATCTCCCGATTTGGGTCGAAATCTAGGCGTTTTTCTCTTACAATTATAAGGTGGATAGTGGAATTCAAAAAGGTTTAAAGAAGGGCAACCAAAACAATTAAGGGAACAGAACTTCTCCCGTATGGAGAAAGGCTTAAGAGGTTAGGGCTCTTCATCTTGGAGAAAAGACAGCTAAGGGGAGAAATAATAGAGATCTACAAAATCCTGAGTGGAGTGGAATGGGTAAACATAAATTATTATTATTTATTACATTTGTACCCCGCAATTTCCCGCTCATCGCAGGCTCAATTGTTTACCCTTTCAAAATACAATGACTAGGGGACACTCAATAAAGTTACATGGTAATACCTTTAAAACAAATAGGAGAAAATATTTTTTACTCAATGAACAGCTAAGCTCTGGAACTCGTTGCTGGAGGATGTGGTAAAAGCAGTTTGAATATCTGGGTTTATACAAGGGTTTGGACAAGTTCCTGGAGGAAATTTCCATGAACTGCTATTCAGGTAGACATGGAGAAAACTATTACTAATCTCTGGGGCTGGCAGAATGGAATCTTGCTAATGATTGGGTTCTACCAGGTACTTGTGTCCTGGATTGGCCACTGTTGGAAGCAAAATACTAAGCTAGATGGACCTTCAGTCTGACCCAGTGTGTAGATTCTTATGTTTTGTTTTTTGTTACATTTGTACCCCACACTTTCCCACTCATGGCAGGCTCAATGTGGCTTACATATTATATACAGGTACTTATTTGTACCTGGGGCAATGGAGGGTTAAGTGACTTGCCCAGAGTCACAAGGAGCTGCCTGTGCCTGAAGTGGGAATCAAACTCAGTCCCTCAAGACTAGAGTCCACCACCCTAACCACTAGGCCACTCTTATGTTCACTGTATTTAGTCCAGAAAACCTAGTGATAAACGGAACTACTGAACACCAATTTAAGAACTGACAATTTAAAAACAAAAGCAAAGAGAAGCAAAAGCCTAACAGGTAAGTTCAGCAACAAAAAGAAGAGTCCAAGATGTAAAAGTCACATCAATTTATTTATTTAAAGATCTTTTTATTAAATGATAAACAACGCCAAGAAAATAACATAACAGATCAAGCACCATCAACATCAGCTGCAACATTACTACTCTGTAAATAAAGGAGTAATCAGTATCATAACACAGGAATTGACACAGCTATGTTTCGGCACAAACGTCTGCATCAGGAGTCCATCTTAAATATTGATGTTATCAGTCCGATATACATACAATAATCAGGAATAAAGATTAAATGTGTCTTCAAAACAAGAGGAGTGTATGTGTGCCCATGTAAAGCTGATGGTGTTTCTCACACAGCATAACAGCATGAGTCAAACTGTCAAATGCAGAGATCATCAGGAAGCACTCTGTCCAGATGGTTGATTCACGACAGAGAGTGAAATATCACTCTGTGATCCGGATTCTCACCAGTGGACAAAGTGTAAAGAAACCTAATTTGAACTGGTACACTGTAGGAGAATCCAGAGATGGCCGAGAGAAGAAAGAACTTATCTGTATCTATGTTTAAATATTGTTTGCCTGTTTGTGCTTCTTTTAAGGTGCAGCAATAATATCACCCAGCCACAGAATATGGCAGTAGTGATCCCAGTGGCTGCACTGAAGAAGGAAAAGGGTTAATGTGGATATTGAAATCTGATGTCTGCAACTGCGTTAAGCTTTCCACAGTAAATGAAAGGGTTAAGGCCTAGATTGGATAAGGACTTGGCTAGTGGGGTCATCATTATATATAGTCCCATGGGATAACCCTGAGATACTAGGGTGTAGTATGATGGTTTGAAATGTTCAATAAAGTTGGAATGGAGAAGTAGCCTAATGAGTACATGTCACAGTCTTATCATGATTTCCACTGTCTGAGACTTCTGCTCCATGCAGGGCTACTATGGGACACCAGCTCACACCTCCCCCCACCGTCAGCTGACTGCTGCCCTCCTAGGATGTGTGCATGTGCTGTAGCCCTTAGTTTATCGAGCTAGTGGTGAGAACCTCCAGAGGCATGTCCATGATGACATCAAGGGTCTGGGTATATTTCACTGAAGTCCAGACCCTCTTCCAGTGCCTTTGCAACTCGTAGTTCCAGCCTTGCTTTTTCCTGAGTTCCAGGCTCACTAGCTCCTGTGTCCCAGTTGTGCCAGTTCCTGAGTTCCATTCTTGCTCATTCCTGAGTTCCAGCCTTACTCATTCCAGAGTTCCAGCCTTTCTAGTTCCTGAGTGCTAGCCTTGCTCTTTACAGAGTTCTAATCTTGCTAGTTCCTGAGTTCCAACCCTGCTTGTTCCAGAGTTCCAGCCTTGCTCATTCCAGACTTCCAGCCTTGCTCGTTCCTGAGTTCCAGCCTTGTTCGTTCCAGAGTTACAAACTTGCTAGTTCCTAATTTCCAGCCTCACTAGTTCCTGACTTCCAGCCTCGCTTTGTCCAGAGTTCCAGACTTGCTAATTCCTGTGTACCTGCCTTCCATGTCCTGTGTTCGTCTCACCTAGCTTTTGAGTCCCTGCTTTTTCGCCATTGCCTTGGACTTACAGGTGACCTGTCTGCTGCAGCCAGGCCTACGACTGTGGTCCAAGAGCTCACTACCCCTGACCATAACATCACAGCAGTGCGCTGAAAACCAAATGAATGAGGTTCAATGCCCACTTCTGGTTCCTTGTGACCCTAAGCAAATCACTTAATCCTTCTTTACCCTAGGTACAAAATTGAGATGGTGAACCTATTAAGGACAGAGAAAGTACCTGTACATAATATCAAAACTGTTTTGGTTGTACCACAGAAAGGAAGTAACATAGTAACATAGTAGATGACGGCAGAAAAAGACCTGCACGGTCCATCCAGTCTGCCCAACGAGAAACCTATAAGTGTATACCTTACCTTGAATTTGTACCTGTCCCCTTCAGGGCACAGACCATACAAGTCTGCCCAGCCCAACCACCAGTCCCGCCTCCCATCAGCGGCTCTGGTACAGACCGTATAAGTCTGCCCTCCCCTATCCTCGCCTCCCAACCACCTCCCCCTCTTCCCCCCAACTGCTCTGCCACCCAATTTCAGCTAAGCTACTGAGGATCCATTCCTTCTGCACAGTATTCCTCTATGCATATCCCATGCATGTTTGAACTCCGTTACCGTTTTCATCTCCACCACCTCCCGCGGGAGGGCATTCCAAGCGTCCACCACCCTCTCTGTGAAGAAATACTTCCTGACATCTTTTCTGAGTCTGCCCCCCTTCAATCTCATTTCATGTCCTCTCGTTCTACCGCCTTCCCATCTCCGGAAAAGATTCGTTTGCGGATTAATACCTTTCAAATATTTGAACGTCTGTATCATATCACCCCTGTTCCTCCTTTCCTCCAGGGTGTACATGTTCAGGTCAGCAAGCCTCTCCTCATACTTCTTGGAACGTAAATCCCATACCATTCTCGTAGCTTTTCTTTGCACCGCTTCCATTTTTTTAACATCCTTCGCAAGATGCGGCCTCCAAAACTGAACACAATACTCCAGGTGGGGCCTCACCAACGTCTTATACAGGGGCATTAAAACCTCCTTTCTTCTGCTGGTCACTCCTCTCTCTATACAGCCTAGCAATCTTCTAGCTACTGCCACCGCCTTGTCGCACTGTTTCGTCGCCTTCAGGTCCTCAGATACTATCACCCCAAGATCCCTCTCCCCGTCCGTGCCTATCAGACTCTCCCCGCCTAACACATATGTCTCCCTTGGATTGCTACTCCCCAAGTGCATCACTTTGCATTTCTTCGCATTGAATTTTAATTGCCAAACGTTAGACCATTCTTCTAGCTTCTTCAAATCTTTTTTCATGTTTTCCACACCCTCCGGGGTGTCCACTCTGTTGGAAATCTTGGTGTCATCGGCAAAAAGGCAAACCTTACCTTGTAACCCCTCGGCAATGTCACTCACAAATATATTGAACAGAAGGGGCCCCAGCACTGATCCCTGAGGCACTCCACTACTCACCTTTCCCTCCTGCGAGCGAACTCCATTCACCACCACCCTCTGGCGTCTGTCCGTCAACCAGTTCCTAATCCAGTTCACCACTTCGGGTCCTATCTTCAGGCCGTCTAGTTTATTCAAGAGCCTCCTGTGGGGAACCGTGTCAAAAGCCTTGCTGAAATCTAAATAGATGACGTCCATAGCACGTCCTTGATTTAATTCTCCCGTCACCCAGTCAAAGAATTCAATGAGATTCGTTTGGCACGATTTCCCTTTGGTGAAACCATGTTGTCTCGGATCTTGCAACTTATTGGCTTCCAGGAAATTCACTATCCTTTCCTTCAGCATCGCTTCCATTACTTTTCCAATAACCGAAGTGAGGCTTACCGGCCTGTAGTTTCCAGCTTCTTCCCTATCCCCACTTTTGTGAAGAGGGACCACCTCCGCCGTTCTCCAATCCCTCGGAACCTCTCCCGTCTCTAAGGATTTATTAAACAAGTCTTTAAGAGGACCTGCCAGAACCTCTCTGAGCTCCCTCAGTATTCTGGGATGGATCCCGTCCGGCCCCATGGCTTTGTCCACCTTCAGCTTTCCAAGTTGTTGATACACACTCTCTTCCGTGAACGGCGCTCTATCCACCTCATTCTCAGGTGTACTTTTGCTAGTCCCTCTCGGTCCTTCCCCAGGGTTTTCTTCAGTGAAAACAGAACAAAAGTATCTATTTAGCAAATTGGCTTTTTCTTCATCATTTTCTACATAGCGTTTCGTTGTATCTTTTAGTCTCACAATTCCCTTTATAGTCTTTCTCCTTTCACTAATATACCTGAAGAAGTTTTTGTCTCCCCTCCTTACATTTCTAGCCATGTGTTCTTCCGCTTGCGCCTTCGCCAGTCGTACCTCTCTCTTGGCTTCTTTCAGTTTCATCCGGTATTCCTCCCTGTGTTCCTCCTCTTGAGATTTTCTATATTTTTGGAACGCTAACTCTTTAATCTTTATTTTCTCAGCCACTTGCTTTGAGAACCATATTGGTTTCCTTTTTCTCTTGCTTTTATTTACTCTCCTTACATAAAGGTCTGTGGCCCTGTTTATTATTTCTTTTAGTCTGGACCACTGTCCTTCCACTTCTCGTACGTCCTCCCAGCCCATCAGCTCCTTCCTCAGGTATTCTCCCATTTTGTTAAAGTCAGCTCGCTTGAAATCCAGGACTTTAAGTTTAGAGTGGCCGCCGTCCACATGAGCCGTTACATCAAAACAAACCGTTTGATGGTCACTGTTTCCCAGGTGCGCAGCCACTTGGACATTTGACACACTATCCCCATTCGTGAGCACAAGATCCAACATGGCTCCCTCCCTTGTGGGTTTGTTCACCATTTGTCTGAGCAGAGCACTTTGGAAAGCATCCATAATCTCTCTACTTCTTTCCGATTTTGCAGACGGAACCTTCCAATCTACATCCGGCAGATTAAAATCTCCCAACAACAGGACCTCTCTTTTCTTCCCCAACTTTTGAATATCAGCGATCAGATCTTTATCTAGTTCTTCCAATTGTGTCGGGGGTCTATAGACAACACCCACGTGGACCAATGTTCTATCCTCTCTTTTTAAGGTGATCCATATCGCTTCTTCCTTTCCCCAGTTCCCTGTCATTTCAGTCGCTGGGATATCATTTCTCACATACAGGGCTACTCCTCCACCTATACGTCCCTCTCTATCCTTCCTAAAAAGATTATAGCCTGGTATGTTTACATCCCATTCATGGGAACCATTGAGCCATGTCTCTGTGACTGCAACTATGTCCAAGTCAGACTCCAAAATCAGGGCTTGAAGGTCAGGAATTTTATTGCTTAGACTGCGAGCATTTGTGGTCATCGCTTTCCATGTACATTTCCTAGTATGTGTTATGGTTTTAGTGATTTGTGAGGGTGTTTTCTCTTTGGGTACCTTCTCATATTTTTGTTCCCCCTTCCTTGCTTTTTCTTCTTTTTCCGCTTCAGTTTTATTTTCAGGAACATCAGAGTGCTGTAGTGGAGCAAAAGAATTTTGTAGTGACAACACTTGTGCGGGTGGATGCTTCTGTGTCACATGATGAAGTCTGCCCGAGCCTACTGTGAACCATCTGTTATGTGGTTTTATTCTTTGAGGCAGTGGTGAGAAGTTATGATTCTGCAGAGTCCTATAAGTTGCTTTAATTGCATTTAATTCTTGCATTACTTTAAAGAGCTCTTGTCTTAAAGTAGATAGCTGAAGACAGATAGGACAAGCTTTAAGTCTCCAGATGATTGGCCTTGAAAGTAAAGCATCACAATTATTGCAGAGAATAAAAGTCATCCTGATTGGTTGAAATGGGTATGAACACGTGTACTATGTTAGAGTAATAGCCTGCAAGACTGCCTGTGTATGATTGGGTAAAGTTAATGAGGACTGGTTTGTCTATAAATGAGTGGCAAACCCTGGGGTGGGTGGGTTGTGGGGTGGGAGGGTGGGAATATAAGTCCCAAAGTGTCAGCTAAATGCTGCTGTGATCAAGGCAATGCTCTAGTTGAATGGACCCAAATGGTCCAGTCTGAGCAGGAATTACATGACCCTTACCCTTCATGACTGATTGTTGTTCCAGCATACTGTGTACTAACTAGCCACTTTCTTTTACAGAAGGGTAAATGGAGGAATTTATGTCCATGAATTTGTTATTTATTGCTTACTGTACTATCTCAACCATTGCTATACCTTTATTTATAGGAGAGCTGTTGTTCATGCAATAACCTGCTAAGAGAGGTAGAGCAGCTGTGCATTTGAGTAAGAAGGAGGGTTACTAAATTGTTGATAAGTGTCCTTCTATTTATTATACTATATTGCCAGATTAATTGATACAGTGGGTTGCAATCTTAAGGATGTGTCACTGATGGTAAAGGAGGCTTCTCATAGCAAGAATCAACAAGAAAATATAACTGACTTGGAAGGGTTTCTATATCTAAAGATAGATAGATAGATAGATATTTTTATACATGCATGCATACATATTCCACGTTGTCCACCCCTGCCACATGGGTGGCTGACAGATCCTCCAGGTGCTGCTCTATCCAGACCACGAGAAGGCCCATCTCTTTTGCTATCTGCTGACTCTTTGTTCCTTCTTGGCAACTCACATACACAACTGCTGTGGCATTGTTGGATAGCAAATGCACCAACTTGCCCTTGAGCAGACAATGAAATGACTGTAATATCAGTTGAATTGTCCTGGTCCCCAATCTGTTGATCGAGCTTCCTCTATAGACTAGCAACCCTGCATCACCTGACCGAGGCAGGGAGCGCCCCAACCTTTGAGTGCCATCTGTGGTCACAATTGTCCACTCCAGTGGCTCTAAACTCACCGCCTTGTCCAGGTTCACAGTGTGGAGCCACCACCTCAAACTGTGGAACATCCTGCCCCCTAATCGTAGCCTCACATCCTAGTCCTGTATCTGGGAAGGCCAACAAGACAAGAGTGAGTGCTGCAGAGGTCTCATATGTGCCCTAGCCCACTGAACCATCTCTAATGACTCAGGCATCAACCCTAATGCATGTAGATAGTCCCAGATTGAGGACACCTCACCTTGAGAAGAGACTGCACCTGAATCTGCAACTTCTGAGCCCTATCAGCAGAAAAGCTCAACATCATCTGACTCTTGGCTGTATTGGTCAACCATCACAAGGACTCCAACACTTGCACCACCCAAATGGTGATCCAGAAGCTCTCTTGCAAATATTTTGCCTGAATCAACCAATCATCCAAATATGAGTTTACCAGGATTCCCTCCCCTCATATGGCCATGACCACTACCCACCATAACCTTGGAAAATGTGCAGGGAGCTGTTGCTAACCCAAAAGGGAATGTACAAAACCAATAATGCTGCACCAAAATGGCGAAGCAAAGAAATCTCTGGTGTCCCTGATGAATCAGTATACACAGATAAGCCTCTGTGAAATCCAGGGAGGTAAAAAACTCTCCTTGTCTGACAGCCACAATTGCAGAGAGGAGAATCTTCATTCAAGCACTTGGAACCCTGAGGGCCCAATTCACCCTCTTCACATCCAGAATGGGTTGAAAAGTTTTTTCTTTCTTAAGTACCATAAAATAAATGGAATAATGACCGGTACCAAGCTCCTCATATTTAAATTTTACATTTCAAATTTGCTCCTGCATGCAGAAAGGTTAACAAATCTGTTTCAAACAACATATTTTTCATTAATTAATTACTTCTGTTATTAAGAATATTCTTATCTCATGTTGTATGGAACTAAAGAAGGTAGCATAACTTGAAAGATAGTCAAAATATATTTGCTTAATCAAGTCATTACTACAATTTATTTGCAGTCCTTTATTTCTACACCTAAGTGACTTAATAACAGTAATCATATTACCTTTATTCCTACATTATCTATATATAGATCTCTTCGTAATTAGATTATGGAACTCATTTTAAAGGTTTTATGGCATTTGCACATGTAAATAGCACGTTTACACATACAAATGAAAGCTATTACTTATATGTGTATGTCTGCAATGTGCACAGTTTTCATAGTGATGCGTTTGGGCAGGCCTGGTATTTTTACCTGCTCTTCTGGACCTGAGTTTGCAGGAATGACTAGGGGCAACTGTGCTAATCTTTTTTGCATTAAAAATCACCTCATAAATCCTAAAATTTGCATTTCGTAGCTGGCTCTGTAATTGACTTGCAACCTACATGTGCATGGGTCACCACTTATACGTTCAAAGCCCCAAGTGATTCCACTCCTTTTCAACACGTTCCTTTTTAAAAATAACTGCTACTACTGTACATTTTACCAAATACATGTGTATCTCCCAGAGCTTTAAAGATATTTTACAAAAGCCTCTACGTGCAGTGAGCTTTTTCTCAAAAACTATGGAAACTGAACATCCTGACTTTTCTTTTCCTACCTAGACAACCTATGAAAAATCAGTCTTTTTAGTTGCTATTAAACATACCTGATAAACACTACATACCTGCTTCAGATGATCTATTTCATGCTCCTTTTTTTTATCTACAGAAGTTAGTTTCTGGTTTAGCTGGATTACTGCCTGTACTATTGACAGAAACATGACATTTGTCAACAAAAATAGCCACATTTATGGAATCTGCATTTAACTATGTGACAATGACATTTATTTCATCCCCAAGATTTGCATCATAGTTATTAACTAACTATTCTTCCAAGATTTGCATCATAGTTATTAACTATTAATTATAACATCATACCATAGTTATATAATAAATGACAACAGATAAAGATCAGCATCGTTCCTCCAGTCTGCCCAGAAAGGCAGCCAAGGTTGTACATACAGCTCCATAAGAACCATACCCCCCCCCCCCCCCCCCCCAGCACATACACACACACTCCCCTTGTCTTTAGGATTATAAGTGATGTCTAGTACAGCCTACCCTTCTATGCCTCTTTTGTTGTTGTTGTTGTTATTGCTGTTCTTTAAAGTTTGAAAGATATTTAAGTTTTAATGTGAGTAGAAAGGAGAAATTAGGTCTTACCTGCTAATTTGCTTTCCTTGAGTCTCTCCAGACCACTCCCAATGAGTGGGTAATATGCTCTCCTACCAACAGAAGGTGACTGAGAACTACTGACTAGTGACACCTGTATAAAGGACTGTGCAACCCTGACCTGCTCAGTATTTCACATAGCCAGGCAGTAAAAATAGACTAACAAAAAACTAGAAACAGGAACAGAGGAAGAACAAATAGTGGAACATCAAATAGGTATCTGGAAAGGAAATAAGCACCAGAATTAAAAATCACGATGCAGTTCCCAGACCCCCCCCCCCATGATAGCCGCGAACCCACACATTCTTCCAGGATGGGGTTTGGGGAATGGTCAGGAGAGACTCAAGGAAAGCAAATTAGCAGCTAAGCCCTCATTTCTCCTTCCTTATCGTCTACTCCAGACCATTCCTAATGAGTGGAAAGTACCAAAGCAGTACTCACTGTGGGTGGGAAAGTCCGTAAAGCAAAATGGAAGCACCAAAAGAAGCATCCTGCCAAGACTGAACATCCAACCAGTAATGTCAGACAAAAGAGTGCAAAGAAGACAACATAGCCGCCCTGCAAATATCCTGCAGAGGAATACGCGAGTACACCACCCACGAGGTGACCTGTGCCCTCGTAGAATGGACCCACAAAACTGCTGGCATCGTCTTACCACTCAGTAAGTAAGCATACGAAACTGCCTCCTTAATCCATCTAGTGATGGAGGTCTTAGAAGCTGCCTGGCCTTTTCTTGGTCCCGCAAACAACATGCCGATCTGTGACCCAAAACTCCTCAGTTCGTCACACATAGCACTTGAGAGCTCTAGCTATGTCCAACCTATGTATAGAGGGAGAAGCAGAAGCCTTCTCCCATGAACAGGAAGGCAAAGAAATTGACTGATTGACATGAAAAGGAGAAAGCACGTTTGGTAAAAAGGATGAGACTTCCATGCAACTCCAAAATACGCCATGCCGAGTTCATAGCCACTAAAAACACCACTTTGAGAGAAAGATCCTTAAAAGTGGCTTGCTGAAGCGGCTCAAAAGGCGCCTTACACAATGTAGACAATATCAAATTCAAATCCCAAGGGGGAACCACCGGTCATATAAGAGGCTGCAATCTCTTGATCCCCTGGAAAAAACGAGCAACATCTGCATGCAAGGCCAGGGAACATCCCTTGTGACAAGGCAAGCCCCAGAGTCTCCCCAGTGAAGCAGTTGAGCCCAGAACTATGGGTCCCAGAAGTCCTTGCAAGAATGAGTGAGGACAGTAGTCCTAAAAAGATGGAATGGATTCCCAGTCCCAGCAGGGGGAGCAATGGCTCAAGGCAGGGTGAGCCTGTTACTCCCTTCACCACTAGAGGGCGAGGGAAGGATGAAGCTCAGTTTCCCTGACTTCACCATCAGTACATAATTCCCCCCAGCTGTGAGAAGGGGAGAGCAGATTTCCTGGAGGCTCTCAGTCACCAGGGAGGAGGAGAGACGAAGGGAGAGAGAGATTCCATGGAGTATGAGGAGGAAGGAAATAGCCTGCCACTAGAGCTGCCCAAGGGAGAGGAGCCAGCTACCATGGAGTGGGAGAATTCAAAGGTTGCCCTGCCCAGCACATGAAGGCAGTGGAGGAGGCCACACCGGGCATGGTGCTGAGAGGTGGGAGAAACTGCCAACCCTGCTTCTGACAGGGTTCCCTCTGTGCTGTGTAAAAAAACAGGTGATTTAGGGTATTGATTTGAGGTGCAAACACTGTCAATGAAGAGTTTTTCTGAACTATGGTGCCCTATGGGAAGTGGGCCGGACTCTTACTGAACCCTTCTGAAGGAGGGAGGGGGAGAAGGGAAACTAAGGCCTAGTAGAGGACCTGAACTCGGGAGGAGCTGAACATTTGCGGAGGGATTTGGGACCTGGTCTGTACCTTTTTCTTTTGAAGATTATCTTACGAGGACTGTACCTTTTCTTTTGAGGATTACCTTATGAGGACTGTACCTTTTTCATTTGAGGATTATCTCAGGAAGACTGTACCTTTTGTTTTGACGAATATATTATGATTTTTAGTATGAAATTGCCTTGATAATAAAATACTTTGGCCCGATTCCCAGTTTCAGCAGTATTCTGTCCTGGAACCCTGGGAGCCCACAGACTTGCCGGCTCCACCCAAGAGGAGGAAGCGGACCCCCATTACAATGGCACCCCAGATGGGACCGAGACCATGAACCATGGTGAAGAGTCGTTTGCAGTGGACCCTGGCTTCCCTTATCAAGGCGCAGACCAGCGGTCACCCAAGGTAAGCAGTACCTAGGGAGGGTCACGGCTGGATAAGGAGAGCAGCTAAGGGAGCAAAATCCAGGAGGTATAGGACCCAGGCTGTATTCTTAAAGAGGCCCTGCGGAAAAAAAAAGTACTGCGCTTTGGGGGGGGGGGGGGGGTTGTCTGCTTTATAGGATCTTCGCCACCGAAGATGGAGCAGAAGGAGTTGCTGCATTGGATGGCAACCCAATTTCAGAAGCAACAGGAAGGCTCGCAGCAGGCTTTACACCAGGTGGTGGAGGCTATGAGGGAGTAGCAGGGACCCCTCTTAAAAGCCCTGCAAGCCCAGATGCAGGTGATGGAGGACTTGATACAGAAAGTCACAGCACCCGTCACTCCTGAGTATTCTCCTATGGCGGTAGGACCTGCTACCTATGATTTTGGGCAAGATGGGAGAAAAGGATGCTGTGGAGGACTTTATAGTGACTTTTGAGCTTATTGCAAGGGCCGTAAAATGGCCGCCAGAGCAGTGGGCTGTGAGGCTGGCCGGCTGTTTAACTGGGGAGGCTCTAGCGGCCTATAGGGCCATGTCCCCAGCCCAAACCTTGGACTATGGACAGGTTCTTGATGCCATTAAAAGTAGGCTGGGGTTAACCAAGGATTATTACCGGAGACTCTTCCGGGAGACAGCCCTAAGGGGGGAAGAGAGACCCCGGACCTTAGCACAAAAACTCAAAGATCTGTCTTGCAAGTGGTTGGAGCCAGATAAGAAAATGGCAGAACAGGTGGTAGAGGAGATAGTGGTGGAACAATTCCTCTTCGCTATTCCCAGTTCTGCGCAACAGTTGCTTATTAGGCAAGGAACTCGCTTATTCCCAGTTCTGCGCAACAGTTGCTTATTAGGCAAGGAACTCGCTCCCTAGAGGACATGACTAGGGGGGCAGAGTTGTATTATGAAGCAAAGAAACTCCCCCTTAATCCCTTTTCCACTCGCAACAAGGGGCCTTTGGGCCAGATAGCCTCCCCAGCCTGGGAAAAGGAGCGACAGCAGGGAAGAAGGACCCTGGAGCCCCAGCCAAGAGGGGGAAGGTGTTTCCAGTGTGGGAAGGGGGGGGGGGGGGGTCTTTCCTTCGGGAGTGTACAGAAAAAGCAGGATTCATGGGTCAAAGAGGAAGGGACCAGGAATCCTTTTTCTTCCACGAAGTCCAGCTGGAGGGAATCTCAGTAAAGGCACTTTTGCACTCTGGGGCTAACCAATCCATGTTATCCAGGTCTTTGTGGAATAGGATAAGGAGTAACATTAAAGAGGGTGAGGGGAGGTATTCCTGATATTGGGAAGAGACTGGGGCCCTTTTACCCGATGTCTGAAGGAATTACATGGGTGGGTGACCACTCGGGCTCAGGAGGCCAAGGCAGAAGCCGACCCCATAGGCGGTGACTCCCTGGGGCAAATATTTCCCTTTCATGAAGAGTTGTTAGGAGCACCGGGGAGGGGGAGGAAAACGAAAGAAACCCGGCTTTCAGAGAGACAGGACCGAGCGAGGGCCATGAGGGAAATAGGTAAGGGGGAAGTCATGCCTTGGATCCCCGAGGAAGTATTAAAAAGATTCCCCGCTTTTGCTCAAGAGCAAAGAGAGGATCCTGTTCTAAAAAGGGCTTTTGAGCAAACGGTGGGAGGCCTTTCTGGGGGGTTTCCACGCTTTAGGCTGGAAAATGAGATATTGTATAGAGAGGTCCGGGAGCCTGTGGGAGGGGCTGTTAGGCAACAGCTTGTAATCCCCAAGATGTTCCGGAGACTCATCCTTAGGGGGGCCCATGATCATCCCTTAGCAGGCCGTAAGGGCTCCCAAAATACATTGAAGCAAGTGCGGGAACATTTTTATTGGCCAGGGGTACATCGGGACGTGCAGGACTATTGTCAGAGCTGTCCCCAATGCCAGAAGCTTGCAGACCGTTTTCCCCCAAAGGCCCTGCTGTTAACCTTGCCCATCATAAAGGAACCCATGTCTAGCATGGCCATGGACATCATTGGTCCCCTTATTAGAACCCCAAGAGGATTCCTATACATTTTGGTCATTATGGATAGGGCTACGCGGTTCCCCTGGGCCATGCCCCTTCATAATACAAAAGCTAATGGGATTGCCAGTGAGTTAGTGAAACTATTCTGTGAGATGAGCTTCCCAAGGGAGGTCCTCACAGACCAGAGTTCTAATTTGAAATCATACCAGTTAAAAAGGCCTTTGGCATTCGACACATTACCACCTCAGCTTACCACCCTCAGTCTAATGGCATGATGTAGCGGTTTAACAAGACCCTCAAGGGCATGTTAAGGAGGGGACTGAACCGTCAATATGAGGATTGGGATCAGTTACTCCCGTTCGCTCTATATGCCAGCAGGGAGAACATTCAGGCTTCGTTGGGGGTGTCCCCATTCGAATTAGTGTATGGGCGATTGCCCTGGGGAATTCTTGATATTATACAAGCGCAGTGGGTGGAAAAAGTAGATGACTCCCGGACTGTAAACACATATTTAAAGGAGTTGCAGGCTAGGTTACACCGCCTCTTGGATTATGCACAGAGTAATCTAGGGAAGTGCCAGGAGACACAGAAGGGATACTACGACCAGGGTACAAAGGTTTGGAATTTTCAGGCAGGGGATAAAATCCTACTAATGATTCCCTCGGACCCCCATAAGTTCACCTCTCTATGGAAGGGTCCTTCTGTGATAAAAGGGAAGGTAGGTCCCTGGTCATATCGAGTTAAGAATGAGAAAGGGAAAACCCAGACGTATCATATAAATGTGTTGTGTCCGTGGATAGAGCGGGAAGGACTGGTGGCTGCCTTGGAAGAGGACCTGGGACCCCAGCTTAGTGACCTCCAGGAGAGGGAGGCACCAGTCATTGGGTCTTCCCTAAATCTCCAACAGAGGCGAGCTGTAGAGACCCTGTTGGAGGAATTTCAGGACGTCCTTAATCCCCTTCCAGGGGAAACTCATGTAACTACACACTCCATTCATACCGAGCCAGGAAGGATTGTTCGTCAGAGGCCCTACAGGGTGCCTGAGTCCAGGCAACAGGAAATTATTAGACAGGTACAGGAGATGCTGGATATAGGAGTAATAGAGGAATCTAACAGCCCCTGGTCCAGCCCAGTAGTTCTTGTGCCCAAATCAGATGGATCCCAAAGATTCTGCATTGACTTTAGGAAGGTTAATGCTATCTCTAGATTTGATGCGTAACCCATGCCCCGCATCGACAAATTACTGGATAAGTTAGGGCGAGCCCAATATCTGACCACCCTTGATCTTACTAAAGGGTACCAGCAAATTCCTTTGGCAGAAGAAGCAAAACCGAAAACGGCCTTTGCTACACCTTTGGGTTTGTTCCAATTCAAAAGGATGCCTTTTGGCTTGAATGGGGCGGCTGCATGCTGCCAACGATTAGTGGACCATATTCTGCGGTGGCATCAGGATTATGACGCTGCCTACATGGATGACATAGTGATTTTTAGCACTGATTGGGAATCCCATTTGCCCCGGGTGGGGGCGGTGTTAGAATCCCTGAGGAAAGCAGGGCTGACCTTAAACCCGAAGAAGTGTGTATTTGCCAGTAGGGAAGTGAAATACTTGGGGTATCGGGTGGGGGGTGGGGTCATCAAACCCCTGACCGATAAAGTGCAGGGTATCATGGAGTTCCCCCTACCCGCCAACAAAAAGAATTGTGTAGCTTTTTAGGGCTCGTAGGGTATTATAGGTGATCCACCCCTAGATTTGCAGAGATTTTGAGCTCCTTGACAGGCATGCTCAAGAAGGGCCACCCCATTACCTTAGTATGGGGAGCGAAAGGGAAACAGGACTTTAACACTCTTCAAAATATCTTATGTAAGGAACCCGTTTTGAAAGGGGTAGATTTTGGGAAAACCTTTCTCCTACAGACGGATGCGTCTGAAAGGGGGCTGGAGGCGGTCTTATCCCAGGAGTTTGGGCAAGAGGAACACCCGGTCTTGTTTTTAAGTAAAAAATTAACACCCGCAGAACAACACTATGCAGTAATAGAGAAGGAGTGCCTAGCTGTTAAATGAGCAGTGGAAGCATTGAAGTATTATTTGCAGGGCCGTCCATTTACCCTTATTACAGATCATGCCCCTCTAAAATGGCTGCAGCAGATGCGGGGGCACAACAGCCACCTTACTAGGTGGTATCTAGCCCTACAGGCCTTTTCATTTACCGTACAGCACTGGGCAGGGAGGCTCCATGGGAATGCTGATGCCCTATCGTGAATGCAGACTAGACGGAAAAGCCGCTGTGGGCTTCCGAGCGTCGCAATTTCTTGAGGGAGGGGGTGTTTGACAAGGCAAGCACCAGAGACTCCCCAGTGAAGCAGTTGAGCCCAGAAGTCCTTGCAAGAATGAGTGAGGACAGTAGTCCTAAAAGATGGAATGGATTCCCAGTCCCAGCAGGGGGAGCAATGGCTCGAGGCAGGGTGAGCCTGTTACTCCCTTCCCCACTAGAAGGCGAGGGAAGGATGAAGCTCAGTTTCCTTGGCTTCACCATCAGTATATAATTCCCCCCAGCTGTGAGAAGGGGAGAGCAGATTTCCTGGAGGCTCTCGGTCACCAGGGAGGAGGAGAGACAAAGGGAAAGAGAGATTCCATGGAGTATGTGGAGGAAGGAAATAGCCTGCCACCAGAGCTGCCCAAGGGAGAGAAGCCAGCTACCATGGAGTGGGAGAATTCATAGGTTGCCCTGCCCAGCACATGAAGGCAATGGAGGAGGCCACACCGGGCATGGTGCTGAGAGGTGGGAGAAACTGCCAACCCTGCTTCTGACAGGGTTCCCTCTGTGCTGTGTAAAAAAGCAGGTGATTTAGGGAATTGATTTGAGGTGCAAAGACTGTCAATGAAGAGTTTTTCTGAACTATGGTGCCCTATGGGAAGTGGGCCGGACTCTTACTGAACCCTTCTGAAGGAGGGGGGGGGGGGGAGAAGGGAAACTAAGGCCTAGTAGAGGGCCTGAACTCGGGAGGAGCTGAACATTTGCGGAGGGATTTGGGACCTGGACTGTACCTTTTTCTTTTGAACATTATCTTATGAAGACTGTACCTTTTTCTTTTGAGGATTATCTCAGGAGAACTGTACCTTTTGTTTTGAGGAATATATTATGATTTTTGGTATGAAATTGCCTTGATAATAAAATACTTTGGCACGAGTCCCAGTATCAGCAGTATTCTGTCCTGGAACCTTGGGAGCCTGCAGGCTTGCCAGCTCCACCCAACAGGAGGAAGCGGACCCCCATTACACCCTGCACTGGAACCCAAAAAGAAGAAAGTGCTGCCAACTGCACCTGAAGAGAAGACAATGACAACCCCTTCTCCAAACCACTCTGAAGAAATTCCAAAATCTGAGCAACCAACGCTCAAAGGAGTGGCACCTGCATGCTCTTGCACCAGTTCTCAAAAATACGCCAAGCCCTAACAAAGGCCAGAGAGGTGGAATTCTTGTGTGAGATCAAAAGGGTATAAATCACCCCCAAGGAATAACCAAACTCCACTCCTCCAGATCCAGATAATGACGTCTGAGGAAATCCGTGTCCAAATTGTCGACCCCAGCAACATGCACTGCTGACAGTAACCGAAGGTTCTGTTCCACCTAGGCCATAAGAAGGGCCAACTCTTGTTCCAGAAAAGGGCTCTTTGTCCCCCACTGCTGACTGACGTATGCTACTGCCGTTACATTGTCCAAGAGGACTCACACATCTCTGAAGCATATCAGCGAGTGAAAGGCCATCAGGAAGAGATATATCACCCAAGTCTCCAGTAGACTGATGGACCATCAAACCTCAGTCTCTGACCAGCTTCCCTGAGCCACTTGGCCAAGACAATGAGCTCCCCATCCAGAGAGGCTCGCATCCGTTGTCACCAGTACCCAATCCGGTGGATCCAGATGCATGCCCCGACTCAGATGACCGGGGTGCATCCACCACCGAAGACTGAGAAACACCACTCAGCAGAGCCATACTCGGGAAGAGAGAGGGTCTGCTTAAGGCAACCATTGTGCCAGCATCGAACATGCCCAAGGCACCACTTCTATGGTTGCCGCCATGGAACCTAGCACCTGCAGATCATCCCAGGCTGTCGGAGCCTAAAAGGTGAGGAGACGAAGAATCAGAGCTATAAGCTTCTGCTTCCTGGCCTCTGGAAAAGACACCATCCCATTCCAGGTGTTGAAACTCATACCTAGGTAATCCAGCGTCTGGCTGGGAATCCAGCCCAGATGCTGGAGCAGCAGCACTACCCGAGCTGTAGCTGGCCTGCTCTCCTCAAGCGATCTTGCTCAAATCAGCCAGTCATCCAAGTACGGATGCACCAGAATGCCCTCTTGGTGAAGATGAGCAGCCACCACCACCATTACCTTGGAGAAGGTTCTGGGTGCCGTGGCTAGGTCGAAGGGCATTGCCCGAAACTGGTAATGCTCCCCCAGCACCGCAAAGTGAAGATATTTCTGATGCTCCAGGAGCATCGGAATATGCAGGTACGCCTTGGACAGATCCAGGGATGTGAGAAATTCCCCTGGCTGAACCACCATGATAACCGAAAAGCAGAAATAAGCAAAGCTCGATTCACTCGCTTGAGATTCAAAATCGGGCACCAAGAACCCTCCTTTTTGGGCACCACAAAATAAACTGAATCTTTCAGACCTCTCTCTGCCCGAAGAGTCAAAAGACACTGCAAGGTGAGATGGATGGCTCCTGCTTTGACCAGCGACTTGCAAGGAGAAAGAAGGAAGGCACCCGAAAAAGGACAACGAAATTCCAGGGCATAACCGTTTCAGATAATATCAAGGACCCACATCCGACATGATAAGGACCTACCTCTGGTAAAACTGCTGCAACCTGCCACCTATGGGCACCAACGAAAGCTGGGTCCCCATTATATCACTGGGAGGACTGGGCACCCCCGGCACCTCCTGAAGAGGCCTCATGGCCCCCTCTTCTACTGCCTCGAAAGTAAGGAAAGGATTGAAAAGACTGGCCTCTATTCGAAAAATGAGCCCGCTGTGATCCGGTACCTCTACCAGGTCGATACCACCAAAATTCCCAAAGACGACCTCAATCTGCCGACCATGCAGCCGATCTTGACCTATCCTCTGGAAGCTTAGGCCCTTTAGACTCTCCCAGGCTCTTAACCAACTTCTCTTCAAAGATCAACTTGCCTTTAAATGGGAGCTGACTCAAACAGACCTTGGAAGCTACATCCACTGCCCAATTCTGGAGCCACAAAAATCTTTGCTCCGCTACCACCAGGGCAAGGTTCTTTGCAGAAGCGAGGACCAAGTCATACAAGGCATCCGCCAGAAAGGCAGTACCCAGCTCCAAATTGACCACATCCGAAGAGGCCTGCGAGGAAGGAAAGCATCACCCTGGTGAAGCAGGAAGTACTCCTGTAGCCAGGACCTGCCCACCAGGGGATGTACTATCCTCTCGCACCGAGGATATGTCTCCAACTGCTGCCCGGGAGGAAAGGGTTAGGACAGCTATTGTAGTTGGTGACTCGATCATTAGGCATATAGATGGCTGGGTGGCTGGTGGATGTGAGGATCACCTGGTGACTTGCCTGCCTGGTGCGAAGGTGGTGGACCTCACGCGTCACCTAGATAGGATTTTAGATAGTGATGGGGAGGAGTCGGCTGTCCTGGTACATGTGGGTACGAGTGACACAGGAAAATGTGGGAGAGAGGTTCTGGAAGCCAAATTTATTTATTTATTTGTTACATTTGTATCCCACATTTTCCCACCTATTTGCAGGCTCAATGTGGCTTACATAATACCGTAAAGGCATTCGCCAAGTCCAGAAGAGAAACAAATTCAACGTGATATTGTGGTCGGATAAGGTACATGTGTTTCAGGTAGAATGGGGGTTGAGAAGGGGTAAGGTTATTTGGAGGGGCATAATCAAACGGCGCCAGCCATCTATATGGCTGGCGCCACAAAGACCAGTCCCGAACCGTATTATCGAAAAAGATGGCCGGCCATCTTTCGTTTTGATAATACGGTTCGGGCCGGCCAAATGTCAGAGATGGCCAGCATCGGTTTTTGCCGATAATGGAAACCGATGCCAGCCATCTCAAACCCGGCCACATCCAAGGCATTTGGTCGTGGGAGGGGCCAGCATTTGTAGTGCACTGGTCCCCATGACATGCCAGGACACCAACCGGGCACCCTAGGGGGCACTGCAGTGGACTTCAAAAATTGCTCCCAGGTGCATCCATCCCTTACCTTATGTGCTGAGCCCCCCAAATCATTCACAAAACCCACACCCCACAACTCTACACCATTACCATAGCCCTTATGGGTGAAGAGGGGCAACTACATGTGGGTACAGTGGGTTTTGGGGAGGGGTTTGGAGGGCTCCCATTTACCACCACAAGTGTAACAGGTGGGGGGGATGGGCCTGGGTCCGCCTGGCTGAAGTGCACTGCATCCACTAAAACTGCTCCAGGGACCTGCTGACCACCTAAAATGCAAACTCAAAGTTAATTTTCAACATAATAAATAAACATACAGCACATATTTGCAATGTTCAGCTAAACTGCAGCTATACATGTCACCACCTCAAACTCTTTAGCAGCATCTAAATAATGTTTGGTCAAAAGCTAATCCAAGCAGCAGGGGGTAAGGGGTGTTTTCAAAGATCTGCCTAAGTAACTCTAGTCAAATACATTAGCGTTTAACTTTAAAAAAGGAGACTATGATAAAATGAGAAGAACAGTTTAAAAAAAACTTAGGGGCGCAACTGAGAGGGTAAAAATTGTACAACAGGCATGGACTCTGTTCAAAAATACCATCCTGGAGGCCCAGGCCAAACATATTCCGCGAATTAGAAAAGAAAGACGAAACTCCAAAAGACAGCCGGCGTGGTTGAAAAGTGAGGTGAAGGAAGCTATTAGGGCTAAAAGAAATGCCTTCAGAAAATGGAAGAAGGAACCGTCTGAAAATAACAAGCAGCAGCATAAGGAGTGTCAAAGCAAATGCAAGGTGCAGATAAAGAAGGCCAAAAGGGATTACGAAAAAAAGATAGCATTAGAGGCAAAAAAACATAGCAAAAAATTTTTTCGATATATTAAAAGCAGGAATCCGACAAAAGAATCGGTTGGGCCGCTGGATGACCGAGGGGTAAAAGGGGCAATCAAGGAAGATAAAGACGTAGCAGAGAGATTGAATGAATTCTTTGCTTCGGTCTTCACCGAGGAAGATTTGGGTGGGATACCGGATTCGGAAATTGTATTTCAAGCGGACGAGTCGGAGAAACTTACTGACTTCACGGTAAACCTGGAGAACGTAATGGGGCAGTTCAGCAAACTGAAGAGTAGCAAATCTCCTGAACCGGATGGTATTCATCCCAGAGTACTGATAGAACTACTACTACTACTACTTGACATTTCTAGAGCACTACTAGGGTTATGCAGCGCTGTACAGTTTAACAAAAAAGGACAGTCCCAGCTCAAAGGAGCTTACAATCTAATGGATGAAATGACAAGTTGGGGCAGAGCTACTGTTAGTGATATGCAATTTATCCTTAAAATCGAGCATGGTACCGGAAGATTGGAGGGTGGCCAATGTAACGCAGATTTTTAAAAAAGGTTCCATGGGAGATCCGGGAAATTATAGACCGGTGAGTCTGACGTCGGTGCCGGGCAAAATGGTAGAGGCTATTATCAAAAACAAAATTACAGAGCACATCCAAGGACATGGATTACTGAGGCCAAGTCAGCACGGCTTTTGTGTGGGGAAATCTTGCCTGACCAATTTACTTCAATTCTTTGAAGGAGTAAACAAACCTGTGGACAAAGGGGAGCCGATTGATATTGTGTATCTTGATTTCCAAAAGGCGTTTGACAAGGTACCTCATGAAAGGCTACAGAGGAAATTGGAGGGTCATGGGATAGGAGGAAATGTCCTACTGTGGATTAAAAACTGGTTGAAGGATAGGAAACAGAGAGTGGGGTTAAATGGGCAGTTTTCACAATGGAGAAGGGTAGTTAGTGGGGTTCCTCAGGGGTCTGTGCTAGGACCGCTGCTTTTTAATATATTTATAAATGATTTAGAGATGGGAGTAACTAGCGAGGTAATTAAATTTGCTGATGACACAAAGTTATTCAAAGTCGTTAACTCGCGACAGGATTGTGAAAAATTACAGAAGGACCTTACGAGACTGGGAGACTGGGCGGCTAAATGGCAGATGATGTTTAATGTGAGCAAGTGCAAGGTGTTGCATGTGGGAAAAAAGAACCCAAATTATAGCTACGTCATGCAAGGTTCCACGTTAGGAGTTACGGACCAAGAAAGGGATCTGGGTGTCGTCGTCGATAATACACTGAAACCTTCTGCTCAGTGTGCTGCTGCGGCTAGGAAAGCGAATAGAATGTTGGGTATTATTAGGAAAGGTATAGAAAACAGGTGTGAGGATGTTATAATGCCATTGTATAGCTCCATGGTGCGACCGAAACTTCAGTATTGTGTTCAATTCTGGTCGCCGCATCTCAAGAAAGATATATATTAGAATTGGAAAAGGTGCAGCGAAGGGCGACTAAAATGATAGCGGGGATGGGACGACTTCCCTATGAAGAAAGACTAAGGAGGCTAGGGCTTTTCAGCTTGGAGAAGAGACAGCTGAGTGGAGACATGATAGAGGTATATAAAATAATGAGTGGAGTGGAACAGGTGGATGTGAAGCGTCTGTTCACGCTTTCCAAAAATACTAGGACTAGGGGGCATGCGATGAAACTACAGTGTAGTAAATTTAAAACAAATCGGAGAAAATTTTCTTCACCCAACGCATAATTAAAATCTGTAATTCGTTGACGGAGAACGTGGTGAAGGCGGTTAGCTTACCAGAGTTTAAAAAGGGGATAGACAGTTTCCTAAAGGACAAATCCATAAACCACTACTAAATGGACTTGGGAAAAATCCACAATTCCAGGAATAACATGTATAGAATGTTTGTACGTTTGGGAAGCTTGCCAGGTGCCCTTGGCCTGGATTGGCCACTGTCGTGGACAGGATGCTGGTCTCGATGGACCCTTGGTCTTTTCCCAGTGTGGCATTACTTATGTACTTATATACTTACCCAGACACAATTTTTTAAAATATGAGCCTGACAGATATAATAAATGTCTCATAAATAAGGCATAACCTTTTCAGATTATAGTTACCATTTTGTTCTAATTTCTCATGAACCTCTTTTACCAGTCCAAATTGATATGCTATGGAAACATAGGATTTTTCTACTTCATTCAGTTGCTTAAGATGATCCTCTTTAGCCAGAATATGTAACTGTAACTTTTGCTCCTATTATATAAAAATAATACGAAATAATTATCAAAATGAAAAAAGCAACTACAGTCAAATTCAATTTTAATTGACACATGAAAATGGTAACAAAAAAATTTACGTATTAAAAATCAGCAGATTTTACTTTTTCCACCAAGTAATGGAAAGAACAGAGAAACAGTAGTTTTATTTTGGAAGATATGTAGTGATATACTGTTCCCAAAAGCCAAGATCTGCAGTTAAAGTTCTCTAATTGTTAGAGCAGTGGACTGAAAACCTGGAAAGCCAAGTTCAAAACCCACTGCAATTTCTTGGATCTTGGGAAAGTCACTTAACCCTCCATTGCCTCAGGTACAAACTTAGGGCTCCTTTTACAAAGGTGCACTAACGGTTAGCGCATGCTAAATACTAAGGAGGTCATTTTATTCCTATGGGCTTCTTAGCATTTATAGCATGCTAATCATTAGCGCACCTTAGTAAAAGGATCTTTTAGATTGTAAGCCCTTAACAGACAGGAAAATACCTACTATATCTGAATGCTGCAGTCAGGCCCCAAGCATGGGGGTAAAAAAAAGGTGTGCTTTACTGGGATGTAACTTGCCTTGAACGACTGAGAAGTTGTGAGCTAAATCCAAATCCAAAATCCAATTAAAATACTACTGAACTTGGACTCGTTACACCTGATGTGTAAATTGACAGCCATGCGAACTGGACATTTGGTAACATTGGGACAGTTATGTGAGATGGTCTTCTAGTCCGGACTCCTCCCTTCTTCTTGAGTGAGCATATAGGGAGAATGGGTGGGGATTATTCTTTCTGGGGGGTAGGGGATGGGTTTTGGGTAGGGTTTGGGTATTCAATGGAATAATGATAGTTACAGTTGGCTAGTCCAATATGACTGCACGTTAAATTGTTTTTATGGTTATATGTGTAAAGTGGACTATAATATGATGTGCTATGTTATATTTTCTAAATAAAAGTTATAAAAAAAAAATACTACTGAACTAACTAGACCCATGACTAACTGATCTATGTTAGTTTCTGTACACCAGTCCTATGGAATACTGTGCCAAAGGAAATTCACCAGGAAGACTCTTAAGACCTGTCTTTTTCTTCAGGCCTTTGGTTAGTGGTGAGAGATAGGTAACAGTGGGGCCCACTTAGGGCTCAGGCCCACCCAACAATAGCACACGTTTAGCAGTAGCTGGTGGGGATCGCAAGTTCCGCCAGCTGAAGATATCCCCCTGATAGTAATTAAAAAGCTGCTCTCCACGATACTGGCACCTGTGCATGCTCAGTTTTCAGCGCATGCCTACTGCAGACTGCCAAGGTAGAAAGAAGCATTTTCCCACCAGCTCACATATTTTTCTGGTGGGGGTTGGGAAGAACACTTGGTGCCCACCCATTTCTTGCCTAGGCCCACCCAAAATCTGTTGTCTGGCTACGCCCCTGGTGGGGTTATGTGTATTTTACTTTTTGGTGTTGTTATGTTAAATTGACAAAGTTATTTTATTTTTGAACGTGCTGTGGTCTATTCATGGAACAGTGATCACATATTTTAACAGGTGATAAAATCATCAGGTAATGCACATTCCCTGCTGATTCTAATACTAATGTTAAACTACTGTTTAACACAAAACATAATTAATAATATGCAGAATGCTGCTACATATTGATTTTAATTTATTCACTCTTTATTTGATAGACAGCCTTTCAAACATAATTATCAAAGTAGTTTACAGTATCCAAATAAATACAGAAATTCTCATTCAGAAGACATAAAGAGGGGAGAAGTAAATAGTACAATAATAACTACCAAGACAAATCCAAAAGGAAAAATGTGGAGCTCAGAAGGTGGAAAGAAACAGGATAAACACAATTTGCTAATGAATCCCCCCTGTTTAGTAAAACGTACAGCATTAGCACATGGCAGCCACTACTGCAGCTTAGTAAACAGGGGGAGGTAAATCAAGCCTGGATGTCCTGGAAGAACACAGTGTTATAACAGATGGTTAAGGCAATTCAGGGTGATGTCTCAAAAAGAAAGTAGGTTATGGGAAAAAGCAGTATGTCAATTATGTCAGGCGTGGGAAGGCCTGGGCAAAAATCCATCTTTTAAGGGATGCTTTAAACTTTACAAAGGAGATCTCCAAATTGAGGTGAATAGGCAAGGAATTGCAGAGGGAGGGGGTCAAGCAGCTAAAAGCGTGTTTGGAGTGAGCTAGGGAGGGGCCAAAAGATGGATGTCCAACTCTGATTGCAGAAGGGGAAGGGACGTCCATGTTCATAAAGATGGATGTCCATATTTAGTCCTGGTACTTGGCATGTGCAGATTACAGAAAGGTGCTTTGATTGAGCAGTTCTCCACTGGAGGGAGAAAAGTCACAGAAGGTATTTATTTTGTCCCTGGAGGGCTGATAATTTTAACAATTAAAAAAAAAGAAATGTAAAAGAGCTACAGTGGGATTTGAACCTGCAATCTCTGGTTCTTTATTGGCTGCTCTTAGGCTACTCTTCCATGTGTATCATCCTCACTTTAATATTCCCTTATCTCTTGTTTGTCCTGTTTGTCTGTCCTAATTAGATTGTAAGCTCTGTCGAGCAGGGACTGTCTCTTTATGTTCAAGTGTACAGCGCTGCGTACGTCTAGTAGCACTTTAGAAATGATAAGTAGTAGTAATAGTAGTAGTATGTCTAAGGGCCATTCTTATGCTACCACACAGTCATCCATGTCCTTTGTTTTGCCCCATTCTTAGTTTGGATGTTTCAGTTTGTAAAATAGATGTTCCAGTTTGTAAAATAGATGTTCCTGCTGAACATAGCCAGCACATGAACTTCCATTTATCATGCATTTTACCCTTCCCGTTTCAGCCAGCCTGAAAATTCTGGGAGTTACCATTGACCAAAATCTCACACTTGAAAGCCATGTGAAGAATACAACAAAAAATGTTCTATTCAATGTGGAAACTGAAAAGAGTAAAACTTTTCTTCCCAAGGGATATCTTTTGCAGCCTGATTCAATCAATGGTACTAAGTCACCTAGACTACTGCAATGCACTCTTTGCTGGTTGTAAAGAACAAATCATCAAAAAACTTCAAACAGCCCAAAACACTGCAGCCAGACTCATATTTGGTAAAACAAAATACGAAAGTGCCAAACTCCTAAGAGAAAAATTGCATTGGCTTCCACTCAAAAAACGTATTATGTTCAAGGTCTACACCCTGGTTCATAAAATCATTCATGGAGATGCCCCGGCCTACATGTCAGACCTCATAGACCTACCACCCAGGAATACTAAAAGATCAGTACGCACATTCCTGAATCTCCACTTCCCCAGCTGCAAAGGACTAAAGTACAAATTAACACATGCGTCCAGCTTTTCCTACACGAGTTTGCAGTTGTGGAATGCACTACCATTTGATGTGAAAACAATACGCGACCTAATCAACTTTCGTAAATCACTGAAGACTTATCTCTTCAACAAAGCATACTACAACAATCCATCATAAGAACTATAACACATACGCTTTATCTGTTATTCCAAATGTGACCTCTTCATACTGATTGATTAATTCTATTATGTCACCCATGTTCTTTATGTAATACTAATTGTATCTTTTACTTTGAAATGGTGATTGCCATAACGGAACAATGTAAGCCACACTGAGCCTGCAAATTGGTGGGAAAATGTGGGATACAAATGCAACAAATAAATAAATGTCAGCAGATCCTTACATTTATTTATATATGTATATAAGACTTGAACATCCTTTGTAATTCCGCTCCACATAAATACTGTTAATTATATATACAGAGATCAATTTATTTTACTTCACTATAGACATATATGCATATTTATAAAAGGATAAAATGTCTGACACACAGACATACATTTCAAGTGGCCTCCAGCAGCGAGTTTGCTGGAGAGCAACGCCTAATGGGAAGCAATAGGGATATAAACAAACATATTTTAACCTTACTGTAAATGTGACGTTTCTGAAAATGAAAAATATTTAACAAACATAGAATAAGAGTGAAAATAAAGCAAAATCTATTTATGTTGCCTTTGATCTTTAACTTGTATCCTTATCTCAGAGGTCAAGGGACACATCATTCAATTTCATCATATTTTGTGTAAAACCAGTGTAGCGTGAAAGATGACTTTCAGTACAAATGTCATGGTACTTAAAGCTAAACCGGACTCTACTTTCTGAGTTGCTTAATTAAAGTCACAGTTTAGAACAGTCTCACAATATTATCTTTACTCTTTCCAGTTCAGCTGCAGCAGTATTTCACCATTTAAAGTCAATCAAGATTAGCAGTCTTTTTACAGCTCTCTTGTGCTTCTAAAAATTACAGTAAAAAGTTTATTTTTAATATAAGTGGAAATACTTATATTAATACTCCGTAGTAGGCCAAGCTAACACAGTAACTATAACATTCCCCATATTATTATATATTAAGGGGCCCTGTTACTAAGCTGTGCTAAAAGATGACCTGCGCAATAACAAGCATGTGGGTTTCCCCATGCGCAGCTGTAAAATGGTTGATTTTTAATTTCCTCAATTAATGGCCACGCACTAATTTCCCAAACCTGGCATGCAACCAATGGCAGTTGGGCGCGTAAATAACCCTGTTCTAAAACACTGTGCCTAAATTTTGGGGACACCCCTAACCTGCTCTAGCCCTTCACCTAGCCATGCCCCCTTTTGAGTTGCATGCGAGACAATTTAGGTGCAGTGTTATAAAACAGCACATAGGTAGATCCCTATGTAAATACTAATTAGTGCCAATTAATGTTAATAATTGATTAACATCTTGTTAACTAATTAGTTTGCACACAGATCTGGGATCCGCACCTAAATTTGGGTGACCTTTATAGAATCTAGGGTAAATGGAAAAAATCTCTTAATGGCACCAAATTTAGAATAATAAATAATGCCACACGTTTAACAAAAAATGTGGAGTAAGGGGCAATCGGATATTTCCTCACATTTTGAGCGGTATAAAAACACCACGTCTTGTGTTAAACCACTTAAGGGCATTGTTTGCTGGATGCTGGACTTCAAGAACATTTCCTTACCATTTCCAATAACTTCTTCTCTAAGTTGTACTTAACTATCTAGAAGACAATAAAAATGATATGAACCATAGCTAAAATTGTAAAATAAAATTGAAATTAAATAACCTGAACATATTTATGGAAGAGAGAAATGTGCCAAGAATTCGATAAATCAATTAGTTTGAATATTAACAGAGCTAAATAGATCTACAAAATTCTTATAAACACAAAGGCTAAGTAAATATTTCTTGAGAAAGTTCTTTGCCCTAAAATGATATAACCCCCAATTTTGAATGCATTTATTTAAAAATCATTTATAGATCATGAATCAAATATCTAGTTCTCAAACACTGAAACACAATTAACAGTAAAATGTTCATTAGATGACATTGGTGAAAACATAATTTATATCTGTGTACAGATATATACTGTAGTTCCACATCATCAAAAATCTTTATTAACCTATATACTATGTAATAAACCTTTGTTCTGAATCGCCTTGGTGTATGTCTTTCTGAGATTATGTCATTTAATGCTGGAATTCCGTATTTGTTTCTCAAAAACAGCAGAGAAATCAGTATATGGACTCATGAGGTTTGTACAGCTGACACCATAAGTATCATACAGTGGTTTCTGTATAGGTCATAATATTATTTAGTGCAAAAATGCCATTATGTTACTCAGGAAAGGGCAGAGGAGGAACCTTTACTACTCTATTCTGCCCATGTATTATGTGCAGCAGACCATGAGGTATGCCATAGATCACCTGTGCTATAACACAGGCTGAACAAGGCAAGACAAACCTCTAAAGCACTTGCACAGAAGACAGTCACCTGAAGAAATTTATTTTCATTTCAAAATGTACACTATTTTAGAATCCTAACACACATGAGATATATAAAACAATATGAACAGCCACAGAGGTAATAATCTACAGCTCTGGGTTAGACACTTTCACAGTACAAGACAAGATGTTGGTTCCACAAATGGTCTAGTAAGATATCATAAGCTTGTTGTGCCCCTAGTTCAACACTAGGGTGACATTCAAACATCTCCACAGGTAATGGTAACTACCTAAGATCATCTGAACATCATTTTCCCATCTGTAGGGAACACTTCCTGACACTTTTCAACCACAGCTCATATTAGCAATTGTACTCAATATAGGCCAGAGATAGCAAACAAATCTATATATGAAGCACCTCAGGGTACACAACTCACAACCCAGACAGTAAAGAGACAACAGTAGAACTAACATCCAAATGATAATGTTAAAGTATTTATCCTGTTTTTGGAAATGGATTAGGATCAGAATAATGGGGCATCTGCTACTCTCTCAAAAATATCTTCCTTCAATGCTGAAGCTCTGAGCCATGAGAGTCAGCTGATAGATATTGCTATCACGGAGCCTCTAACAGCCAAATCATAGCTGTCATTTGCAGCACAAATCATCTGCTTAGAACAATCTTCAAAATGTGCTAAAATCAACTGGAAAGAAGGTTTGTTAGCTTCTGATAATCCTTCCACTAACTGATTCAAGTTATCCATAATAGTATGTAAATATTGTACATAATGATAATTATGCACTGCAATGTGAGCATGGAATTTTGGTACATTCTTTTACCCATTAAGTCTATAGATTTAAGGTCCTTGTTTGGAGAATAAGGCATATAGTCTTTAGATGTTTTGTTCTTCCTCATTGCAGATTTGACTATCAAAGAAACATGAGACAATTGTTGCTTGCCATGTCCTAAAACTTCCTACATTCAATATTTATTATCTGAATTTCATTTAGTTGGTCTAACTGAATTAGGAGTTGACTAAATAGATATGTACAGGTCTTGAAGTATTTCATCTATAGGGAGCCACAATACTCTCCTTATGAAGGTCATATAATGGACATATAATAACTCTTCCTCTGTACGATTTCCTAATGTGTCTGTACACACAAACCTTATTCTACCACAACATTACTGTATTTGTTCATACCGGAATTGGCGAACACCTTTACGGTACTATGTAAGCCACATTGAGCCTGCAATGGACTTGCTAGTCCATTTAAAACAGAACAATTAGCCACAAAGTTAGAAAGACAAAAATACCTAGCTATGGAATAAGTGATGAGCATGCAAATTACTGCTGCTTAAAAATGCAGCAGTAATCAGCAACTGATTGTGAAATGTCACCCTTCCTGTCAATGCCTGGGCAGCAATTGGCTTAGGCACTGATAGGAAAGGTGATATTAAAAAAAAATTTCCAACAGTCTACATCAGACCAACTCAACCCCACGCTCACCCGCTTCAAATATTTCAAAAAACTTTCCCTGGTGTCTAGCATCCTCCCCCCCCCCCCCCCCCCCCACTGCTGACATGACCAGCAACTCCTCCTGACATGATGTCACAACTGTCAAGAATGATGAGCCCTTGGACCAAAGCCGGAGCTTTGGCAGACAAATCACCGGGGCTGGCAAAGGCAGGAATCAGAACAGACTGTAATAGGATATACAGACTCAACAAGGCAGGACAGAGGTAACCAAACACAATGGACAACACAAGAACCGGATCCAGACGAGGCAAGGAAAAGAAGGCAAAGCGCCAGAACTGGAACCCAGACAGGACAAGGCATGACTCGGAACTGGATTAAAACTGGGACTGGGACCCAGAAATGTAAGACAAGGCAAAACACGGAAGTAGATTAAAACTGGGTCCAGAAAAGCGCAAGACAAGGACAAGGCAAGGACTGGATCCAGACAGGACTAGACTGAAAGAGACAAGACAAAGCACACCTAGACAGGCAAGACAGGGTAGGAGCTAGGCAACAAGAATAACAAAAGCAAGACAATAAACAAGGCAGGAACAAGTTTGAGGATTCTCGAACAGGCTTGGCTGCAGTGGCGTAGCCAGAAGTCAATTTTTGGGTGGGCCAACAGGTTGGATGGGTGGGCACTAGACAGTGGTATGCTGGTAAATGTTTAACAACAGGCTCTCTCCCCGGTCCACCTCTGCGCCCCCCCCCCCTGTCCACCTCCCCTCAAAATTGCAGAGCTGGCTATAGCCGGGGAGAGAGCCTGGGGGGGGGGGGGAGGGCAATGCATTACTGTCTCCAGGAAAAAAAATTAAATGATCCCAGGTTCCAATTTAATTCATGTTTAATGTGGGATAAAATGCCATAAATAAGTAAATAAATATAAACTTTTAATGTTGAGCACCTGATTCTCAAAGTGGACATATTCCAAACACTATAATGAAAATAAAATGATTTTTTTCTACCTTTGTTGTCTGGTGACTGTTTTTCTGATCATGCTGGCCCAGTATCCGATTCTGCTGCTATCTGTCCTCTTAACTCCGTTTCCAGGGCTTCCTTTCCATTTATTTCTTTACTTTCCTCCTTTCTTCTTCATTTCTTGCTCTATATCCATAAGTAAAAGCTGGGTCCTCTGCAGACTTGACTGTCTAGTGGATCCAGCTTCTGCCTATTTTCTTCATCCATGTGCAGTTTTTCTCCTCTCTTCCTTTTCCCTCATCTCATCTCCTTCCTCATTCTTCCATCCCCTCCATCCATGTCCAGCATTTCTTCTCTCTCCCTTCCCTCTTCCATCCATGTCCAGCAACCCTCCTCTCCCCTTCCCTCCATCCAGCAACCCTCCTCTCCCCTTCTTCCACCATGTCCAGCAACCCTCCTCTCCCCTTCCCTTCATCCAGCAACCCTCCTCTCCCCTGCCCTCTCCTCTTCTTCCACCATGTCCAGCAACCCTCCTCTCCCCTTCCCTCCATCCAGCAACCCTCCTCTCCCCTTCTTCCACCATGTCCAGCAACCCTCCTCTCCTGTCTGCCCTGTTTCCTTCCGGTCCCCCCCCCCGCCGTACCTTTAAATATTATAGTTTTGCTGGAGTCGCGGGCAGCCGGCATTGAAGACATCAGCAGGCTTACGCCGGTTCCAGCAGCCTTCCCTTCCCTCGTTGCAAGTCGGATGATGGCTCCGCCCTCGTAGAAACAGGAAATACGTCAGAAGAGGGCGGAGCCATCATCCGACTTGCAACGAGGGAAGGGAAGGCTGCTGGAACCGGCGTAAGCCTGCCGATGTCTTCAATGCCGGCTGCCCGCGACTCCAGCAAAACTGTAATATTTAAAGGTACGGCGGGCGGCGGCGGCGGGGCATTGGCGGGCTGGGGAGGCAGATGCGGGATCGGAGCTCAGCCTGCTCCCGCCGCTCCGCTGCCTCCACTGCTGGGTGGGCCTGAACCAAAACTGGGTGGGCCTGGGCCCACCCAGGCCCACCCGTGGCTACGCCCCTGCTTGGCTGGAACAGGCTTGAGGATTCTCAAACAGGATTCAGGATTCTCAAACAGGCTTGGCTGGAACAAGATTCTGGAATGGGCTTGGCTTGACTGTAACCGCATTCTGAAACGGGCTTGGCGTAGCTTGACTGGAACTGGATTCTGGAACAAGCTTGAGTTGACTGGAACTGGACTCTGGAACGGGCTTGGCTGGAACCGGATTCTGGACTGGGCTTGGCTGGAATCGGATACTGAAAGGGACTTGGCTTAGCTGGAACTGGATACTGAAAGGGACTTGGCTTGGCTGGAGCAGGATACTGAAAGGGACTTGTCTTGGCTGGAACAGGATACTGAAAGGGACTTGGCTTGGCTGGAACAGGATACTGAAAGGGACTTGGCTTAGCAGGGAACTGGGACAGAACTAGCTCAAACATAGAGCAGGAGCAGAACCTGGCTCAAACACACACAGGAACAGAACTTGGCAGAAACAGAGCTCAGGAGCCAGGAAGCAAACATGGCAGGCAAAGAATTAAGCAGACTAAGAGGGAAAGGGAAATGGGACTTGATATACCGCCTTTCTGAGGTTTTTGCAACTACATTCAAAGCAGTTTACATATATTCAGGTACTTGGGAAGACAAACAAACAAAGAAGCAATGTGCTTACCAGCACCCACAGCTGGATAGCAATGAAGTAATCAGGTATGATGCAGGCTTCTACAGACTCAGAATAAACAGACAAGAACCACACACACAGGAAACAGAACAGGGAATACAGAAACAGAGCTTGGCTAAACACAGAGGTTGGCTTAAACACAGAGTTTAATTACAGAAGAGTCAAAAGCAGGGCTAGACTAAAAGCGGGAACCAAGGGTAGAATCAAACAGATACAGACACCAAGGGCAGGTGTGGCTCTATAGCCAGGCTTTCAGGAAACAAGATTCAAAAGCAAACTCACAGAAGCAAAGGAAAGCATTGAAACACAAGACTCAGAGAAACACAGCACAGACCTTCAGGAGTAAAACACTCAGGAACAAAGCCAAGCATGGATATGATCTAAACAGGTAACATAGTAACATAGTAGATGACGGCAGAAAAAGACCTGCATGGTCCATCCAGTCTGCCCAACAAGACAACATATGTGTAAACCTTACCTTGATTTGTACCTTGATTTGTACCTGCCTTATTCAGGGCACAGACCGTACAAGTCTGCGCAGCAGTACTTCCCGCCTCCCAACCACCAGTCCCACCTCCCATCACCGGCTTTGGCACAGACCGTATAAGTCTGCTCTCCACTATCCTCGCCTCCCAACCACCAACCCCTCTTCCCCCCACCTGCTCCGCCAACCAATTTCGGCTAGGCTTCTGAGGATCCATTCCTTCTGCACAAGATTCCTTTATGGATTCCTTTATGCCATATCCCATGCATGTTTGAATTCTGTTACCGTTTTCATCTCCACCACCTCCCGCGGGAGGGCATTCCAAGCATCCACCACCCTCTCTGTGAAAAAATACTTCCTGACATCTTTCCTGAGGCTGCCCCCCTTCAATCTCATGTCATGTCCTCTCGTTCTACCGCCTTCCCATCTCCGGAAAAGATTTGTTTGCGGATTAATACCTTTCAAATATTTGAACGTCTGTATCATAACACCCCTGTTCCTCCTTTCCTCCAGGGTATACATGTTGTGAAGAGCAACGAAACTATAAGCCCCAGAAGGCAGTGCAGCACCAGAGAGATTCAGAACCAAGGAGCTACAAAGCCCAGAAGGCAGGGCAACGGCAGAGAAGCCAGGAGCTAAGAAACTACAAGCCCCAGAAGGCAGTGCAGCACCAGCAGACAGATCAGGTGAAGGGAGAAGAATCTATGGAAGGGAGGGAGGAGCCGGGGTGTGATTGGGAGATGGAATCAGATGGGGGAAGGGAGGAGCCCCTAGACCGGGAGGAAGGGGAGGAGAGAATGGAACTGGAGGAGGAGAAAGGAGGGGAGAATGAGGAGGAAATGGAAGTGCTGGTGGAGGGCTCTTAAAGTGAGTTATGAACTGAACTGGAGAGAGTGAATGAAGCCTTGGTGAATTGACCCGGTGGGTGGATGTCAGGTGGTTTTGTGCTGACAAATGAGGGAGGTGGGTCATTAGGTCTAAGAGTGAGAAAGTGACTTACACCATATTGCCATTGAATTGAACTGTTTAATTTCATTTCTAAGATGAACTGTGTTTGAAGGCAATGCTAAACTAAACTGTGTTTGAAAGCAGTGCTAAAACTGAATTGAGGAGGAAAATATTGCTAACTGAACTGAATTGTGAGCAGTGCTCATTAACTGTGGGAAAGAGCAGTGCTACTAAGTACTGGATTAGAAGCAGTGCTGGGGAAAACCATATTGAAAGCAGGGCCAAAGTGAACTGTGTGGAAAGCAGGCCCGAGCTGAACTATATTGCAAGGAGGGCTCCAATGAACTGTGTTTAAAAGTGGAGCTACACTGAGGAGAGGGAAAGGCCTGTGAAGCCTTAAAGCAGAGTAAATGTACTCTGGAGATAATAAAGCACTTCTGGTGATTTGCCTGTTGTCCGGAGACCCTGATTGCAGACTGTCGACTCGTGAGTGAAGGGCGTGCTTCGTAAAGAAAGGAAGAGACTGAGAAAGAGTGGTGCGGATCTGGCGGCTGAGCATGACATATTATGGTGGCAGTGGTGGGATCACAGTGAACCTCCACGGGAAGGAGTAGTGTCCTGGAAGGAGTGGAGTGAGTTCCGGACCAGACCAGTCGAGCAGTCGGCGCGAGGTGAAGGAGTCCTGGAGGTTTCGGAAGCCCGTCGTGTGGGCCAACGCTGACAAAGGCGTATTACTCGCCTACCCAGGTAAAGGATACCTAGGGAGGAGGCGAGGGAGGATACAGTAATTGGGGAAGCACAGTTTCTGTGCAGTGGAAAAGAGTTTGTGAGATACCGCACTTGGGTGGTTGTTTTTCTGTCTTTTTGCAGGTGCGGGGAATCCGGTGAAGGATATGGATCCCAAAGAGCTGTTTGCGTTTGACGCATCAATTTCAGAAACAGCAAGAGATGGCTCATCAGCTGTTGGAGGAATCGTTGGCGGCTTCCCGGGCGCAGCAGCAACCTCTCTTGGACTTATTTCAGGAGTTGCTTCGAGGTGGAGGACGGTTGTCTGACAGGGGGCCGGATGGAAGAGTGGACCGAGCAGAAGGAGCGGTGGGAGTAGGAGGACTTCCCGGAGTGAACTGGCTGCCGTGGGGTAAGCTGACTGAGTCGGACAATATTGAAGATTACTTAGGGGCATTTGAAAGGGTGGCGGTGGCTGCAGGGTGGCCCCGGGAACAATGGACAATTCGATTAGCCCCTGCGCTGTCTGGTGAGGCCTTGGCCGCCTTTAGGGCTTTGCCTACACTGGAGGTGGCGGACTATACCAAATTGAAAGAAGCTATTCTGGACAGGTATGGAGTGAGCCGACACACATATAGAAGGCGATTCAGAGAATTACGCTGGGTGGAGAGTGAAACACCCCGGGCGTTGGCTCAAAAGCTTTTGGATTTAGCAGGAAAGTGGTTAGAGCCTGAAAAGAGAACTATGAATCAGGTAATGCAAGAGCTTGTGCTGGAACAATTTTTGGAGGCACTACCTGAAAAGTTTCGGGTGGATTTGATAAAGAAGGGGTGTACGTCACTTGAGGAGGCCATTAAAAGCATGGAATGCTTCCTGGAGGCTCAGCGGTGTGAAGGGGGAGGGGACGAATGGGGGAGAAAGTGGCAAGAGTAACAGGGGCCAGACCTTCAGTGAATGAGGAGAGAATGTGTTACCGGTGTGGAAGGAAAGGACATCTGAGGAGGGACTGTTTTGCTAAACTAGGGTTCACCTCGTACTCCCAAGGGCCAGTGGTGAAGCAATTGAGGCAAGCAGTGGAGATATGTGGGGTCTGGGTCAATGCTCTGCTAGATTCAGGGGCGGATCAGACCATGCTGTCTCGGGCCCTGTGGGAAAGAATAAAGGGAAAGAGGGGAGTATGTAATGATAATAGGGGCCGGGAGGTTAGCATTCAGTGTGTTCACGGGGCTACCACTACATATCCCCTTAAGCGGGTTAGTATAAAAGGTCCTTCAGGGTCACACTGGGTATGGGTGGCAATATTACCCCGGCTACCTCAGGAACTAATTTTGGGGAGGGATTGGCCCCCATTTGTGCACTGTTTAAGAGAAAAGGAAGGGTTGGTCGTTACTCGGGGGCAGAGGAAAGAGCAAGAAGGAGTAGAGCAAAACTTGTCACATATTTTTCCCTTTCATTTGGAGGTACTAGGGGCACCTGGGAAGACGCGGGAGTCAGGGCAAGTAAAAAAATTAACGCAGAGGCACAGGACTCAGACAATGAAAGGGATTGAGCAGGGAGGGGAGTTTCCGGAGGATCCTGAGGAGTTGTTGAGCAGGTTCCCTTATTTTAGCAGGGAACAGGAGTCAGATCTCACATTGAAATATGCCTGGGAACGGGCGAGGGAGCCGGTGGGGGGCACACAGGGACCCAAGTTTGTGATAGAGAAGGGTTTACTGTTTAGGGTGATGCCAGCTGAGGGCAGTGAGGAGGAGATTAAACAACTTATTGTACCTAGGGGATTCCGGAAGTTGGTGTTACAGTTAGCGCATGACCATCCTCTGGGAGGACATAAAGGGATCCAGAATACAGTGAAACAGTTACTAGGGCGGTTTTACTGGCCTGGGGTATATAAAGAGGTAGAGGAATACTGTAAATCCTGTGTGGTATGTCAGAAGCTGACAGAGAAAGGGCCAAGGCCTGCTCCATTGCACCCTCTTCCCCGAATTGAGAATCCGTGTGGGAGGTTGGCAATGGATATTATCGGTCCCCTACTTAAATCCAGGAGAGGGTTTTCTTATATTCTGGTGATTGTTGATATGGCTACCCATTTCCCCTGGGCCATACCCTTGCGAAATATCTCGGCAAAGGTGATTGCTGCGGAGCTGATTCGGCTGTTTTGTGAGGTTGGTTTTCCTAGGGAGGTGTTAACTGATAGAGGCACCAATTTTCTTTCTCGCACCCTGGTACAGGTTTGGGAGGCTTTTGGCATTAAACACATTTGTACTTCAGCCTATCACCCTCAAACCAACGGCCTAGTGGAGAGGTTCAACAAAACTTTGAAGATGTTGTTAAGGAAGGGGTTAGGATCACACTATGAGAACTGGGATCAACTTTTGCCTTTTGCATTGTATGTATCTAGGGAATGTGTGCAGGCTTCCCTAGGAGTATCCCCCTTTGAATTATTATATGGGAGGGCCCCAAGGGGAGTGTTGGATATTCTCCGGGAACAGTGGGTACCGCCGGAACGGGAGGATAAGACAGTAGTAGAATATCTTCATGATTTGAAAGGGCGGTTATGGAGGTTAGGCACTTATTCCCGGGGTAATCTAGAGAAAACCCAAAGTTATCAGAAGACGCATTGTGATCAGGGAGCGCAGGTCAGAGTATTTCAGGAAGGGGATAAGGTGGTGGTTAGGGTCCCAGATAATCCACATAAATTTTTAAGTAAATGGAAGGGACCCTGTACGGTGAGGAAACGGTTGGGCCCGGTCACTTATGAGGTATTGAATGATCGAGGGAAGCCTCAGACCTATCATGCGAACTTACTCCAGCCTTGGCAGGAAAGGAAAGCCTATTGGGCAAAAGGGGAGGAGGAATTGGAGGAGGACTTAGGACCGCAGATATCGGAGATCTTTATTCCTAGGGAAGTGACAGTGGGAGACAGCTTAGAGGGTCCCCAGAAGGAACAGATGCAAGCGCTGTTGCTGGAGTTTCAGGATGTTCTCACAGCGTGTCCTGGGGAGACACACTTAATCGTACATGAAATTGAGACGGAGAAAGGGAGGGTGGTTCGTCAGCGGCCTTATAGGTTATCCCCAGGTAAAAAGCAGGAGGTAGTTAAACAAGTGAAGGAAATGCTGGACTTTGGGGTGATCGAGGAATCCTTTAGTCCGTGGGCGAGTCCGGTGGTGCTAGTGCCTAAGAGGGATGGATCCTGGCGTTTTTGTATTGATTTTCGGCGAGTTAATGCGCTGTCTGTGCCAGACGCTTATCCTATGCCTCGTATTGAGGATTTGATAGATAGGCTGGGTTCGGCACAGTTCTTGTCTACTCTTGACTTAACAAAGGGGTACTGGCAAATTCCCTTATCGAGGAAGGCTCGGCCTAAGACCGCTTTTTGCACCCCGCTTGGGTTGTTTCAATTCAAGCGAATGCCATTTGGCTTAAATTCAGCTGCGGCTTCTTGCCAACGCCTGCTGGACAGAGTATTGAGATCACACCAGGAATATGCTGCTGCATATTTGGATGATGTAATCATTCATAGTCCAGATTGGGAGACTCATGTAGTCCAGGTTAGGGGGGTATTGCAATCTTTTCAGGAAGCAGGTCTCACCCTTAACCCTCAAAAATGCCATTTTGCACAGCGAGAGGTAAAATACTTGGGCTATCGGGTAGGAAATGGACAGGTTAAGCCATTGTGTGATAAGGTGAAAAGTATTCAGGAGTTTCCCCTTCCTACAAATAAGAAGGCGCTAAGAAGTTTTTTGGGATTGATAGGTTATTACAGAAGATTTATATCTCACTTCGCCTCTCGAGCCGCCCCCTTGACAGATATGTTGAAGGGTAATAGACCGAATCAGCTCCGGTGGCAGGAGGACTCGGAAAGGGTATTTGCGGGGATGCGGTCAGCATTATGCCAGGAGCCTCTACTTAAAGCAGTGGACTTTGAGAAACCTTTTGTATTGCATACTGATGCATCTGGGGTAGGATTAGGTGCGGTGTTATCACAAGTGCATGAGGGAGAGGAGCACCCGATTATGTACTTGAGCAGGAAGCTTCTCCCTCATGAAACTAGATATGCCACAATTGAAAGGGAATGCCTGGCAGTTAAGTGGGCGATACAAGCCTGTGAGTTCTATCTTGAGGGGCGTCCCTTTAAGCTGGTCAGGGATCATGCCCCCTTAAAGTGGCTGGGTCAGATGAAGAACCATAATGCTAGATTGATGAGGTGGTATTTGGCGTTGCAACCATTTCAGTTTCAGGTGGAACATCAAGCAGGGAAATTAATGCAGCATGTTGATGTTCTGTCTAGGATTGCTAGTCCAGTAGTAAAGGAAGGAAAAAACAAACGGACTAGCAATCGTTTGACTGGGGGGGTATGTGAAGAGCAAAGAAACTATAAGCCCCAGAAGGCAGTGCAGCACCAGAGAGATTCAGAACCAAGGAGCTACAAAGCCCAGAAGGCAGGGCAACGGCAGAGAAGCCAGGAGCTAAGAAACTACAAGCCCCAGAAGGCAGTGCAGCACCAGCAGACAGATCAGGTGAAGGGAGAAGAATCTATGGAAGGGAGGGAAAAGCCGGGGTGTGATTGGGAGATGGAATCAGATGGGGGAAGGGAGGAGCCCCTAGACCGGGAGGAAGGGGAGGAGAGAATGGAACTGGAGGAGGAGAAAGGAGGAGAGAATGAGGAGGAAATGGAAGTGCTGGTGGAGGGCTCTTAAAGTGAGTTATGAACTGAACTGGAGAGAGTGAATGAAGCCTTGGTGAATTGACCCGGTGGGTGGATGTCAGGTGGTTTTGTGCTGACAGATGAGGGAGGTGGGTCATTAGGTCTAAGAGTGAGAAAGTGACTTACACCATATTGCCATTGAATTGAACTGTTTAATTTCATTTCTAAGATGAACTGTGTTTGAAGGCAATGTTAAACTAAACTGTGTTTGAAAGCAGTGCTAAAACTGAATTGAGGAGGAAAACATTGCTAACTGAACTGAATTGTGAGCAGTGCTCATTAACTGTGGGAAAGAGCAGTGCTACTAAGTACTGGATTAGAAGCAGTGCTGGGGAAAACCATATTGAAAGCAGGGCCAAAGTGAACTGTGTGGAAAGAAGGCCCGAGCTGAACTATATTGCAAGGAGGGCTCCAATGAACTGTGTTTAAAAGTGGAGCTACACTGAGGAGAGGGAAAGGCCTGTGAAGCCTTAAAGCAGAGTAAATGTACTCTGGAGATAATAAAGCACTTCTGGTGATTTGCCTGTTGTCCGGAGACCCTGATTGCAGACTGTCGACTCGTGAGTGAAGGGCGTGCTTTGTAAAGAAAGGAAGAGACTGAGAAAGAGTGGTGCGGATCTGGCGGCTGAGCATGACAATGTTCAGGTCAGCAAGTCTCTCCTCATACGTCTTGGAACGCAAATCCCGTACCATTCTCGTAGCTTTTCTTTGCACCGCTTCCATTTTTTTAACATCCTTCGCAAGGTACGGCCTCCAAAACTGAACACAATACTCCAAGTGGGGCCTGACCAACGACTTGTACAGGGGCATCAACACTTCCTTTCTTCTGCTGATCACACCTCTCTCTATACAGCCTAGCAACCTTCTCGCTACAGCCACCGCCTTGTCACACTGTTTCGTCGCCTTCAGATCCTCGGATACTATCACCCCAAGATCCCTCTCCCCCTCAGTACCTATCAGACTCTCACCGCCTAACACAAGATTAAGAGACCTCTTGCAAAGGCAACATAGGAAAGCTCCCTAGGTCCTTATAAAGGAGTAGGCTGATGATGTCACAAGTAGGAAATGAAGCAGAAGCAGGGAGACCAAAGCGAGGCTTGGCTTACAGGAAGAACAACAATAGGAAAAAAGGCAGACTGGAGCGGTCACAGAGAAACAGTAGGTCTGAACATAAGGGCACGGCCACAACCATGAAACATGACCAGCACCCTTCACCCCACCCCTGATAGGACCGCCCTCCCGTCCCAATTTTAAAATGCCCTAGTGTCTAGAAACACCTCTCCCTCTCCACTCCAACTTTTAAAAAATTGCCCTGGTGTCTAGTGATACCCCTCAAGCCCTCTCCCATGCTCCTAGCCAAGAGATGCCCACTCTCTCCTATCTCCAGCGCTGTTAGCTTGAAAAATGGCAGCACCTGGCCTTGCATGGTGCATTCGGAGATGCACCTCCCAGGGTCAGACTGCAGTATAAGGAGAAATTAGACCTTACCTGCTAATTTGCTTTCCTTTATCACCTCCAGACTGACCCAGATGGGTTATGCACTCTGACCAATAGCTGGAGACTGAGAACCACCAACTTCACTTCTGAGTTCACCTATAAGAATGCTGTGCAGTCTCCAGAGAGTCAGTAACCAACTACCCAATCAGAATGGACCTAACCCCTGCCTATTCACAGAATTCCCTCTCAGGATCTTAGTTACAAATGACTGAGTCAACCTTTGTACTGCTGCTTATCTGCCGCAAGAGAACCTCTATTCACATTTCTCTTCTCTTTTCTTTCCTTTTTATTTTTTTTCTCTTTTTTTCCACTTGCAAAATTGTAGACTTAGGAGTAATGTCAGGAAATTATTTTTCACGGAGAGGGTGTTCGATGCCTGGAATGCTCTCCTGAGGGAGGTGGTAGAGACAAAAACTGTGACGGAATTCAAAAAGACGTGGAATGAACACAGAGGAACTCTATTTAGAGAGCAGATGGAAGAAAACAAAAATAATTTTTTTAAAAAACCTTAAATGGCTGCAGAGGGTGGATGTGTGAGTGATGCTTGGATGGCTACTCCAGCTGTAAAGAACTAAGGCCAGTGCCAGGCAGACTTTGTAGGTCTGTGTCTGTAAATGGCAATCCGGTTTAGGATAAGCTAGAAAGGGCTTCAGTGGCAACTTCAGTAGCTGGAACCGAGAACAATGCTGGCCAGACTTTTATGGTCTCGGTCCCACAAATGACAAGACGGATTTTGATAGGCTGGAGTGGGCTTTCATGGCAACTCCAGTAGGTGGAACATAAGAATAGAGCCGGGCAGACTTCTATGGTCTATGTCCCAGAAAAGTCAAAGAAAGATTCGTAATAAAGTATATAATATCACATTCATTGTTGATTTAATCATGAATTGATAATGAGTGTGACTGTTGGGTAGACTGGATGAACTGTTCAGGTCTTTATCTGCTGTCACTTACTATGTTACTATGTAACATCTCGCAGGAAGACATAACCCCACCTACCATCAAGCTAATGTGAAGCCACATCAGTTCTGGACAGAGCTCTGTGTAGGTCTGGAGGGACTAAAGGAAAGCAAATTAGCAGGTAAGGTCTAATTTCTCCTTCCATAGCGTCCCTCCAGACCGGCATATATGGAAAGTACCAAAGCAGTGACCATCAAGGGAGGGCCCCTCTAAGTTCTGCTTCCAAGATACAACTCCAAAGACCACATCCTGATGCGACTGAACATCCAACCTTTAATGACAAGGAAAAGAATGCAGAGATGACCAAACTGCTGCCTTGCAAATCTCCAGAGGCGGCACAAGACAGCTTTCTGACCATGAAGATACCTATCTCCTCATGGAATGAGCCTTAAACAATAAGAGAGCAGGCTTCCCTTGAGCAAATAAGTTGGCACAATAGCCTTCTTAATCCATCTGGCAATAGTGGCTTTAGACGCTGCCTCTCTTTTATGACTACCTCCCAGGCTCCCACCAGGATTAACAACCTGTTTGAGCGCCTAAACACCTGTGTCCTGCACAAACGCCCTTCATACTTCTAGCCGGTACAATTGGCACTGTTCCATTGAGCATTTATGCTCCCTTAACACAGGCAAGGTCACCATCTGATTAAGATGAAATGGCAAAAACCTGCTTGGGAAGCAAAGAAGATACTGTACAAAGCAAAACATCTTCTTTAGTAAACATCAGAAATGCTCTCTGTACAACAGAGCCTGCAACTCTGAAATCCACCATGCCAAAGAAATAGCCACCAGAAACATAGTTTTCAATGTGAGATCCTTAAGAGTACAGTCAGTCAGAGGCTCAAAGGAACCAAGGGCTATCAAAATGATATTATGATCCCACAACAGCACTGGGGGTCTAAACGGAGGATATATCAGGCACACCTCTTTGAGAAAACGGACCACAACCTTATAGGAAGTTAAAGTCTTGCCTTTTATCAAATCAAAGAAGCATGCCAGGGCTGCCATGTGTGCCTTAAGGGATGACAAGGCAAGGCCTTGTCCAAGCCGTCCTGCTGAAACTCCAAAATCTGAGGCACAGACAACGTCAAATGCCTAAACCCATGCTCCAAGCACCACCCTTCAAAAATACACATCACCCAGACGTAGGCTAGAGAAGTAGAATGTTTTCTAGAGTGTAAGAGGGTGCTGATCACTCTACCCAAGTATCCACTCTTTCTCAATCATGCCCTCTAAAGAATCAAGCTGTAAGACAGAATGAAGATGGATCTGGCACCGACACATGTCCCTAAATCAGCAGATCCACTGAATCAGGCAGCTGAAGAAATCAGTCTATCATCAGATGTCCCAGATCACCATAGCATTGCCGTCATGACCAATTCGGTGCCACCAGCACAACTGGCCCCCATAAAGCTTGATTCTCTGAATGATTCTTCTCAAAAGAAGCCACAGAGAGAATACATACAAGAGGACCGCCGAAGGCCGTTCCTCTGTCAGGACATCTATTCCCTCTGCCTTGTAATCCTTTCTTTGGCTGAAGAAATGAACTTCTGCATTCTGTAAGGAAGCATCAGGTTCATCACTGGACACCCCTACTTGTTCACAAGTCAAAGGCATTTCGTCCTAGGCTCCACTCCCCTGGATCCAAAATATTTCTACACAGAAAATCTGCCTGGACGTTTTGCAGACCCACCACATGAGCGGTGGACAGGTCCACCAGATGACATTCCACTCAAGCCAGGAGCAGAACTGCCTCCTCTGCTAACCGATGACTCTTGGTTTACAGAAGCCTTGCTGGGTTACAGAAACCACTGTCATAGTGTTGTCTGAGAGGACTCAAACAACCCTTTTTTGAAGCAAGCGGACCCTGGAATGACAGGAGTGTCAGACAAATTGCCTTTGTCTCCAATCAGATGATTGACCACTAAGTCTCCTCTGGCAACCAGTGATCCTTGGGCTCCTCAGCCTTTGAGACCGGCATCTGTAGTTACCACTGTCCACTGGGGAGGCTCCAGGCTCTTGCCCCCTGAAAGACTGCAAGACTGCAACCACCAAGACAGGCTACGTCCTACCACACCACCAAGCAGAATCTGCATGTCTAAGGAGTAAGTCTGAGGGGATCACCATGATAGAAGAGCTTCCTGAAAGGGTCTCATGTGGGCCCTGGCCCACTAAACCACTTCCAAGGACACCAACACAGAACCCAGTACCTGAAGGAAATTCCTGGACTGAATATAGTGAAACTGGAGCAAAACTCACACCTGCATCTACAGTTACTGAATCTGAGCTTCGAGGAGAAAAACTCTTCCCACACTGGTGTCAAACTGGATTCCCAAATTCGCCATAACTTGTGACAGATTCAGAAGACTCTTTGCTCATAGTCTGCTATTGAGATAGACATAGGGAAGCCATTGCTTGCCCTGGGATTGGTAGAATGGAATGTTGCTACTATTTGTGTTTCTATCAGGTACTTGTGACCTGAATTGGCCACTGTTGGAAGCAGGATACTGGGCTAAATAGACCACTGGTCTAACCCAGTATGACTTATGCTCTTATGTTCACCGCATGCGGATCAATGTATCTAGCATTTCTCATATGGCTCTCAGCTTCCACCTTGCCCAACAGGGAGACTCTATGAAGGGGATGTTCAAACTCCAAATCGTACCTGTCTTGAACTATGTCCAGAACCCACTGGTCCTCTGTAATTTGGGTTCATCTCCAATAAAACGCCTGCAACTTTGCTCCCATAGCAACTGGAGGCTGGACCCCGACACCATCATTGGGAACTACGCCCTGGCATAGGGGCTGATGGGTCCAAGTCCTGGCCTCCATTGTGGCTGCCACCAAAGGACTGAGTTATCTGGAAAAATCTGCTGCACTGATCAACACCTGGTCTGCCAGGCCTGTACCTCAGAGTCCTGCAAATGACCTCTGCTGGAAGTCCCTCTGCCAGCCATCTTAGGTCTGTCCTCTGGTAGTCTGGGCACCTTTGTCTCATCAAGATTCTTGACGAGTTTGTCTAGCTCTTCACCAAAGTACCCTTAAGGGAAACTTACCCAGCATAAATTTAGAGGCTGCATCCACCAATCAATCCCATAACCACAAAGATGTCCTGGATGCCACAATCAGAGCCATAAATTTCATCGAAGCCCTAAGAAGATCATATAGGCCATCATACAAGGCGAAGAAACCTCGATCTCTGCTACCTCTTGCTCCACCAGGGCCAGATCATCCATTGCCCTGTCTAACGCCCGCTCTAATCAACAAAAACAAGCCCTGGCCACCAGGCTTCCACAGATAGCTGCCTAAACCACCAACACAGCTACACTGAAGTTCTGCTTTAACAGGGCCTCCTTCCTGCAGTCCTAAAAATTCTTCAAAGCTGTACCGCCATCCACCGGAAACCATATTCCTCTTGGTAACTGCGGAAACCATTACTAGGATACAAACACACCTTGGATCTTGCCACTCTAAAGGGAGCATCCGGGAAATTCCACTAGGCTTGAATAACATCCCTGAAGTCTTGATGCATAGGAAAGGTACGCGAGGATTTCCGAATCCCTTTCAACAAAGGGTCTACCATGTGTAGAATGGATTTAGCGCCCGCCTCAATTTTCAAGCCCGACAATACCTGGCTGATGAGCTCCTGCAACTCATCTCTATGGAACATGCACACCACAGAGGAATCTTCCCCCTGAGACAAATCTTCCATCCAGTTATCCTCCTCCCATCTCCTGACCATCCATCTGGTCCTTGTCCATCTCTCCCAAGACCTCCTCTCCAAGAGAGGGGAACCTGCATCCATGAGCTCCTCCTCCACCTCCCACTCCAATCTCTGACACTTGGTGGGCTCTGGGGAAGGAGGATTAGGAGAAGGCTGTCTCTGCTCAGCCTGATCAGCTTTCTGCCACATGCTGAAGACATTATAGTAACATAGTAGATGACGGCAGAAAAAGACCTGCACGGTCCATCCAGTCTGCCCAACAAGATCACTCATATGTGCTAATTTTTGTATATACCCTACTTTGATTTGTACCTGTGTTCTTCAGGGCACAGATCGTATAAGTCTGCCCAGCACTATCCCCGCCTCCCAACCACCAGCCCCGCCTCCCAACCACCGGCTCTGGCACAGACCGTACATGTCTGCCCAGCACTATCCCCGCCCCCCAACCACCAGCCCCGCCTCCCGATCTTGACTAAGCTTCTGAGGATCCATTCCTTCTGCACAGGATTCCTTTATGCTTATCCCACGCATGTTTGAATTCCGTTACCATTTTCATTTCCACCACCTCCCGTGGAAGAGCATTTCAAGCATCCACTACTCTCTCCGTGAAAAAATACTTCCTAACATTTTTCTTGAGTCTGCCAGCCTTCAATCTCATTTCATGTCCTCTCGTTCTACCACCTTCCCATCTCCGGAAAAGGTTTGTTTGCGGATTAATACCTTTCAAATATTTGAACGTCTGTATCATATAACCCCTGCTTCTCCTTTCCTCCAGAGTATACGTGTTTAGTTCAGAAAGGCTCTCCTCATACGTCTTGTAATGCAAATCCCATACCATTCTCGTAGCTTTTCTTTGCACAGCTTCAATTCATTTTACATCCTTAGCAAGATACGGCCTCCAAAACTGAACACAATACTCCAGGAGGGGCCTCACCAACGACTTATACAGGGGCATCAACACCCCCTTTCTTCTGCTGGTCACATCTCTCTCTATACAGCCTAACAACCTTCTAGCTACGGCCACCACCTTGTCACAGTTTCGTCGCCTTCAAATCCTCAGATACTATCACCCCAAGATCCCTCTCTCCGTCCGTACCTATCAGACTCTCCCCGCCTAACACATACGTCTCCCGTGGATTTCTATTCCCTAACTGCATCACTTTGCATTTCTTCGCAATGAATTTTAATTGCCAAACCTTAGACCATTCTTCTAGCTTCCTCAGATCCTTTTTCATGTTTTCCACTCCCTCCCGGGTGTCCACTCTGTTACAGATCTTAGTATCATCCGCAAATAGGCAAACTTTACCTTCTAACTCTTTGGCAATGTCACTCACAAATATATTGAAAAGAATCGGCCCCAGCACCGATCCCTGAGGCACTCCACTACTCACCTTTCCCTCCTCCGAGCGAATTCCATTCACCACCACCCTCTGGCATCTGTCTATCAACCAGTTCCTAATCCAGTTCACCACTTCGGGTCCTATCTTCAGCCCATCCAGTTTATTTAAGAGCCTCCTGTGGGAAACTGTGTCAAAAGCTTTGCTGAAATATAAGTAGATTACGTCTATAGCTCATCCCTGATTCAATTCTCCTGTCACCCAATCAAAGAACTCAATGAGATTCATTTGGCACGACTTCCATTTGGTAAAACCATGTTGTCTCGGATCTTGCAACTTATTGGCTTCCAGGAAATTCATTATCCTTTCCTTCAGCATCACTTCCATTACTTTTCCAATAACCGAAGTGAGGCTTACCGGCCTGTAGTTTCCAGCTTATTCCCTATTGCCACTTTTGTGAAGAGGGACCACCTCCGCCATTCTCCAATCCATCGGAACCTCTCCCGTCTGCAAGGATATATTAAACAAATCTTTAAAAGGACCCGCCAAAATCTCTCTGAGCTCCCTCAATATCTTGGGGTGGATCCCGTCCGGTCCCATGGCTTTGTCCACCTTTAGCTTTTCAAGTTGTTGATACACACTTTCTTCCGTGAACGGTGCTCTATCCACTTCATTCTCAATTGTACTATTTCCAGTCCATCGTGGTCCTTCTCCAGGATTTTCTTCTGTGAAAACAGAACAAAAGTATCTATTTAGCAAATTTGCTTTTTCTTCATCATTATCCACATAGTGGTTCGCAGTATCTTTTAGTCTCACAATTCCCTTTTTAGTCATTCTCCTTTCACTAATATGCCTGAGGAAATTTTTGTCACCCCTCCTTACATTTCTAGCCATTTGTTCTTCCGCTTGCACTTTTGCCAGTCGTATCTCTCTCTTGGCTTCTTTCATTTTCATCCGGTATTCCTCCATGTGTTCCTTTTCTTGAGTTTTTCTGTATTTCTGGAACGCCAACTCTTTAGCCTTTATTTTCTCAACCACTTGCTTGGAGAACCATATCGGTTTCCTTTTTCTCTTGCTTTTATTTACTTTCCTTATATAAAGGTTCGTGGCCCTATTTATAGCTTCTTTCAGCCTGGACCACTGTCCTTCCACTTCTCGTACTTCCTCCCAGCCCATCATCTCCTTCCTCAGGTATTCCCCCATTTTACTAAAGTCTGCATGCTTGAAATCCAGGACTTTGAGTTTTGAGTGGCCGCTCTCCACGTTAGCTGTTATATCAAACCAAACCATTTGATGGTCACTGCTGCCCAGGTGGGCACCCACTCGGATATTTGACACGCTATCCCCATTTGTGAACACCAGATCCAGTGTCGCTCCCTCTCTCGTGGGTCCCATCACCATTTGTCTGAGAAAAACACTTTGGAAAGCATCCACGATCCCTCTACTTCTTTCCGATTCTGCAGACGGAACCTTCCAATCTACATCCGGCAGATTGAAATCTCCCAGCAACAGCACCTCTCTCTTGCTTCCCAACTTTTGAATATCTGCGATCAGGTCTTTATCTAATTCCTCCAATTGTGTCGGAGGTCTGTAGACAACACCCACGTGGACAGAGGTTCTATCATCTCTTTTTAAGGTGATCCATATCGCTTCTTCCTTTCCCCAGGTCCCTGTCATTTCAGTCGCTGTGATATCATTCCTCACATACAGAGCAACTCCTCTACCTTCACGACCCTCTCTATCCTTCCTAAATAGATTATAGCCTGGTATGTTTGCATCCCATTCATGGGAACCATTGAGCCACGTCTCCGTGATTGCAACAACATCCAAGTCTGCCTCCAACATCAGGGCCTGAAGGTCATGAACTTTATTGCTTAGACTGCGAGCATTTGTGGTCATCACTTTCCATCTACATTTCCTGGTATGCGTTTCAAAATTAGTGATTTGGGGGTTTCTTTTCTCTTTGGGTACCTTCATATCTTTTTGTTCCACTTTTATTGTTTTTTCTTTGGCTTCCGTTCTGTTTTCAAGAACATCACAGTGCTGTAATGGAGTAAAAGAATTTTGCAGGGGCAACACTTGTGAGGTCGGATGCTTCCTTGTCACATAATGAAGTCTGCCTGAGCCTACCGTGATCCATCTATTCTTAGGTGGTTTTATCCTTTGTGGTAGTGGTGATAATTTGGTATGATTCTGTGCAGTATGATATTGTGCGGCCCTAGATGCTGCTTTAAGTGCATCTAGTTCCTGTTTTACTTTACTGAGCTTGTGTTTTAATCTAGTGAGCTGCAAACAGATAGGACAAGCCTTAAGTCTCCAGATAATTGGTCTTGGAACTAAAGCACCACAATTATTACAGAGAATAAAAGTCATCGTGATTGGTTGAAATGGGTATGAACAGGTGTGATATAGTGAGAACAGCAGCCTATGGATATGTTGGCTGAGATTCTTATTATTAGAGCAGTAATCCTTAGCTGGTGAGTAGAAGACTGGGGATTCCTGTGATAATGAGGGGTTTTCTTTTCAGAGACATAATGAATTCTGGCAAAAATTCAACTCCAGGTGTTCCATGGGTTTGGCTTCTCTCAGCCTGGCTTGGCAGGGTGTTCATTAGCTCCAAACTGCAGAGGCTGCTCAGGTCTGTATTCAAAATGGTGGTGGTTCCTGCCGAACACAGAGCCACCGCTGATTCAAGCGCATCAGAATCTCTCACATCCGGGACATCACTGCAAGGATCCAGATCCCTTCTCTGCCCATAGATAGGCACCTGTCCAAACTCAGCCACCCCATGGAGAACACAAAATTTACATACCCCCACCAAATCAACTCCATGGTGCAAACAGGACATACACTTCCTGAGTTTGTCAGAATTCATTGCGACTGCACTTCCACTACAAGTGAGAGAGATCTGGACAGCTGAACAAGCCTGCTCATGGCTATCTGGAACTGTTTGGATGGGTGGGGGGTTTGACTGGCTCAAACACAACCCACAGGTAATCCAGAGTTGCGAAGGAAAGGCAGATCCAAAGCTCACACATGGTAAGCTTGCTATTAAATAAAGAAAACTTGCTTTTTTTTTTTTGTAACTTTTAAACAGACCCCACTTTAGGCTGGCTGGTACCACTAGGCAGAGGAGTACAGCCAAACACTGCCCGAAAGGGATGTGGTAGAATGGGGGGAGGGACTCGGCCACCCAGGTATGACACTCTTGGACCAAAAGAGACCCCTGTGAGCCTCAGCCCCTGTCCTCTTCAAATAGTATACCAGGTGGCCCTGAGAGGAAATTAAACCAAGTAAACACTTTTTTTAATGGCTTATAGTTTATGGTTTATTTCTATTTGATATACTGCTTTTCCAACAAAATATAACAAAGCAGTTTCCAAACTAAAAATTCAGCTAGAATTAATGGATCCCATCCCCAATAGGCCTAATCCAATACCTGTCCACCACCTGAGGAAACTGAGAGCTACTGGCTCTCTGGAGAGTGCACAGCATGCTTATAGGTGAACTCAGAAGCCAGTGATTCTCAGTCTCCACCTGCAGGTCGGAATGCATAGCCCATCTGTGCCAGTATGGAGTGATGCTATGGAAGGGAATTTTTCCCTTATATGGCAAGCTGACCCTGCCCAGTGCATCCCCGGATGCACCATGAAGGGGCAAATGCTGCCATTTTTCAAGATGTTGGCACCGGAGGTAGAAGTGAGTGGGCATCACTCCTGCCTCTCATTAAGGTACACATGGGGGGCTTGGGGGCCTGTGGGGGGGGGGGGGGGGAACCACTAGACACCAGAGATTTTAATTTTTTTAAGTTGGGGGAAGGGGGTTGGACCAGAAAGAGGAAGGTGGCCACTAGATGCCAGGCGATTCTTTTTTTTAAGTTGTGGAGAACAGGAAAATCAGATCAGGCCAGGTTTGGCAGGGAAGTGGGTCCACTAGACACTAGGGACCAAGCAAAAGCTACAAATTTCAAGAAGTACGGGTTTGGGGGTGGGAGGGAGTGCTGCTAGGCATCCTCAACCAACCCTTCTATGCTACCCTGGACCTCGTAAAAAATTTCCCGCATTGTCCACACATCAAAACCCCCAGTTACCTTCCATGCATTGTAGCGGAGTACTAAATAGCCTCATTAACATCAATTTTAATAGAGTGTGTGACCATATCTTCAGTGCAAGCTAAAACACATGCTCAACTCCTCTCTATATTGCTCGGAAGATAACATGAGCATATAATCCATGGTAACCACACAGTTACACTCATGCTAGCTTTCTGCATCAATCCCACAGTATCTTCTATTAGATCCAGATATCCCTTAGTTTCATAAAGTAGACTATAAAGCGAAGATACTTACCTGTAGCAGGTATTCTCTGAGGACAGCAGGCTGATTGTTCTCACACTTGGGTCGACGTCCACGTCAGCCCAGGATCGGAAGTTTTGCTAGCAAAAATCTCAAAAATTTTCCAGAGTATTCTGGCGTGCGAGCGATGCACACCGTGCATGGGCGGACCGGTTTCCCGCCCGTCGCGTAAGGACCTCAGTGTAGTCCAAAAGCAAGAGGAGCACAATGAACATCTCCAAAGGGGAGGAGGGCGGGTTTGTGAGAACAATCAGCCTGCTGTCCTCGGAGAATATCTGCTACAGGTAAATATCTTCGCTTTCTCAGAGGACAAGCAGGCTGCTTGTTCTCACACTTGGGGTATACCTAGCTGCCAGGCTCACTCAAAACAATGAACATTGGTCAACTGGGCCTGCAACGGCAAGGACATAACCGAGATTGACCTGAAAAGAAACACAACTAAGTGAGAGTGCAGCCTGGAACAGAACAGAAATGGGCCTAGGAGGGTGGAGTTGGATTCTAAACCCCGAACAGATTCTGCAGCACCGACTGCCCAAACCGACTGAAGGCAGTAGTGAGATGTGAATGTGTGGACTGATGACCATGTTGCAGCCTTTCAAATCTCTTCAATAGAAGCTGACTTCAAGGGAGCCACTGAAGCAGCCATTGCTCTGACGTTACGAGCAGTGACATGGCCCTCTAGAGTCAGCCCAGCTTGGGCATAAGTAAAGGATATGCAATCTGCTAGCCAATTAGAGACTGTGCGTTTTCCGATGGCGACTCCCCTCCTGTTGGGATCAAAAGAAACAAACAACTGGGTGGACTGTCTGTAGGGCTTTCTCCGCTCCACGTAAAAGGCCAATGCTCTCTTACAGTCCAAGGTGTGCAACTTGTCTTCACCAGGGTGGGTATGTGGACGGGGAAAAATGTTGGAAAGACAATTGACTGGTTCAGATGGAATTCCGATACCACCTTCGGCAAGAACTTAGGGTGAGTACAGAGAACTACTCTGCTATGATGAAACTTGATATAAGGTGCATGCACTACCAGGGCTTGGAGCTCACTGACTCTACGAGCTGAAGTAACAGCCACCAAGAAAATGACCTTCCAGGTCAAGTACTTCAGATGGAAGGAATTCAATGGCTAAAAAGGAGCTTTCATCAGCTGGGTGAGAACGACGTTGAGATCCCATGACACTGGTGGAGGTTTGACAGGGGGCTTTGACAAAAGCAAACCTCTCATGAAGCGAACAACTAAAGGCTGTCCAGAGATAGGCTTACCCTCTTCACGTTGATGATAAGCACTAATTGGACTAAGGTGAACTCTTACACAGTTGGTCTTGAGACCAGACTCTGATAAGTGTAGAAGGTATTCAAGCAGGGTCCATGTAGGACAAGAAAAAGGATCTAGGGCCTTGCTGTCACACCAGATGGCAAACCTCCTCCATTTGAAAGAATAACACTTTTTCGTGGAATCTTTTCTGGAAGCAAGCGAGACTCTGGAGACACCCTCTGAAATACCCAAGGAGGCAACTTCTAAGCTTTCAACATCCAGGCCATGAGACCCAGAGACTGGAGGTTGGGATGTAGAAGCGACCCCTCGTTCTGGGTGATGAGGGTCAGAAAGCACTCCAATCTGCACGGTTCTTCAGAGGACAACTCCAGAAGAAGAAGGAACCAGATCTGATGAGGCCAGAAGGGAGCGACCAGGATCATTGTTCCGCAGTCTTGCTTGAGTTTCAGCAAAGTCTTCCCTACTAGAGGTATGGGAGGATATGCATACAGAAGGCCTGTCACCCAATGCAGGAGAAAGGCATCTGACGCTAGTCTGTTGTGGGCCTGAAGTCTGGAACAGAATTGAGGGACTTTGTGATTGATCTGAGTGGCAAAAATATCCACCGAGGGGGTGCCCCATGCTCGGAAGATCTTGCAGGCGACACCCATGTTTAGTGACCACTCCTGAGGTTGTATGATCCTGCTCAACCTGTCACCTAGACTGTTGTTTACACCTGCCAGATATGTGGCTTGGAGAAACATGATGTGACGGCGCGCCCAAAACCACATCCTGTCGGCTTCCTGACACAGAGGGCAAGATATGGTGCCCCCCTGCTTGTTGGTGTAATACGTAGCAACCTGATTGTCAATCTGAATCAGAATGATTTGGTTGGACAGCCAATCTCTGAAAGCCTTTAGAGCGTTCCAGATCGCTCGTAATTCCAGGAGGTTGATCTGAAGTCCCTTTTCCAGAAAAGACTAAGCTCCTTGAGTGTGAAGCCCATCTACATGAGCTCCCCACCCCAGGAGGGATGCATCCATCGTCAACACTTTTTGTGGTTGAGGAATTTGGAAAGGACGTCCCAAGGTCAAATTGGATCGAATGGTCCACCACTGAAGGGAACTGTAAAGGTCGGTAGAGAGATGGATCACATCCTCTAGATCCCTTGTGGCCTGGCACTACTGGGAAGCTAAGGTCCATTGAGCTGATCTCATATGTAGGCATGCCATGGGAGTTACATGAACTGTGGAGGCCATGTGTCCTAAGAGTCTCAACATCTGCCAACCTGTGATCTGTTGAGATGCTCGAACCATGGACATGAGGGCCAGGAGATTGTCTGCCCCTTGCCTGGGGAAGATAAGCTCGAGACGTCCGTGTGTCCAACAGAGCTCCAATGAACTGCAATTTTTGAACCGCGACAAGATGGGACTTGGGATAATTGATCACGAACTCCAGTAGCTCTAGCACTCGAATAGTCATCCGCATGGACTGTAGAGCGCCTGCCTCCGAGGTGCTCTTCACCAGCCAATCATTGAGCTAAGGGAACACATGCACTCCTAGTCTGCATAGCAATGCTGCGACAACTGTCAAGCACTTTGTAAAAACCCTGGGCGCGGACACCAGATCAAAGGGCAGCACACAGTACTGAAAGTGCTGAGTTCCCAGCCAAAATCGAAGATACTTCCTGTGAGCTGGGAGTATTGAGATGTGGGTATAGGCGTCCTTTAAGTCCAGAGAGCATAGCCAATCGTTTTCCTGAATCATGGGAAGAAGGGTTCCCAGGGAAACCATCCTGAGCTTTTCTCGCACTAGGAATTTGTTCAGGGCTCTTAGGTCTAGGATGGGATGCATCCCCCCTGTTTTTGTTTTGCACAAGGAAGTACCTGGAACAGAATCCCAGCCCTTCTTCCCCTGGTACAACGGGTTTGACCGCATTGGCCTTTAGAAGGGTGGAGAGTTCCTCTGCAAGTACCTGCCAGTGCTGGGAGCTGTAAGAATGAGCTCCCGGTGGGCAATTTGGAGGTTTGGATATCAGATTGTCACGTCTGTGGCCGTGACCACCCTCATACTCACCCTGTTTCTGGGAGTCAGTGGCTGTGCTGGCTTCTGCTTGTCTCTGTGTCTGTCTCTGTCTTAGTTTCTCTCTGGCTCTGTGTGCTGATTGCCCTACTGAATCTCACCTGTGTGGGCTTTGCCTCTTCCAAGATGGCTGCCGCCTCTTCGTCTCTGCCAGTATCCAAGATGGCTCCCGCTGTTACTTTCTATGGGATGCCTGCTCTGAGTGTCAAGCCTCTGTTTGGTTGCAAGGTGATTGCTGCACCTGTGGCTCTGGTGTTGAGGGGCTTTATTAGTGACTTGGAAACTACAGTCCTGGCCTTTGCATTGCCATTTCCTCCGCAGTGCCTTAGGTCCCGAGGTTAGTGTGCTGTTAGCACCGTTTGCTTTCCTTGTCTTTTGCTCTGTGGGTTTTCTGCCCTTCTGGGTTTATTGTTCTGTGGGCTTCCAGCCCTTCTGTGTTATTTGCTCTGTGGGTCTCCTACCCTTCTGTGGGTTTTCAGCCCTTCTGTGTTTATCGCTTGTGGGTTTCCAGCCCTTCTGTGTTTATAGCTCTGTAGGGTTTCAGCCCTTCTGTGTTTATTGCTCTGTGGGTCTCCTACCCTTCTGTGGGTTTTCAGCCCTTCTGTGTTTATCGCTTGTAGGGTTTCAGCCCTTCTGTGTTTATTGCTCTATGGGTTTCCTACCCTTCTGTGTCTAGCTCTGCTAGTTCTCTGTGTTTGTTTCCTGTGTATGACTTGTTAGCTTGGGCACAGCTTTGTTGTTAGCTGGTGTATAGCTTTACTAAGTCTTCTGAGTTTGCTCTGTGTATGTTTCCAGTGCATGACTTGTTAGCTTGGGCACAGCTTTGTTGTTAGCTGGTGTATAGCTTTTCTAAGTCTCCTGAGTTTGCTCTGTGTATGTTCCTGTGTATGACTGGTTGCCTGGGTATAGCGTTCCTATTAGCCTGGGTACAGTCTACTAGTCATTGTGTTGATTCCTGCTGACTGCCAGAACCCGGACAGTTCCTGCTTGTCTGCCTTGCCTTCACCTGGGTGCCGGGGGGCACTCCTGGATCTTCATTCCTGCTGTTCCTGTAAGTCCTACCGGCTGCCAGAACCTGAGGGCTCAACCCGAGGGGGAAGGCAGTCAAGTGTAGGTGAAGCCTAGGTCCAGGGTGTTCCAGTCCGCTCCAGTGTGTTCCAGTCCAGCGGGTTTCACTCCTGTATGTTCCTGTCCAGTGGGGCCACTCCAGTGTGTCCAGTCCAGCGGGCCCCACTCCAGTGCGCACCTGTCCGGTGCGTTCCAGTTCCGAGTGTTCCAGTGTAGAACTCCAGTCCGGAGTTCCGGTCCAGTCTTGTCTTATCTCTACCTTGTAGGTGATCTTGCCTGCCACTGCCGCTCCACGGTAGTGGTCCAAGGACTCACGAAACCAGTGCTCCCGGGGAAGAAGCCTGACAGTGTGCCAAGGTCCCCGGGCACGTGACAGAATGCAAAGGCCATGAGTCCGGCAAGATCAGCCGTCCAGGTTGGCTACCTGTCCACAGCTTCGTTCCCTGTGGACAATCCGGGTGCAGTTTCTGATTTTGACTCTGATCTTTATGTCAGCCCAGTTTCTTTTTTGGGTCCTTTTATGACGCTTCGGGAGTACCGAGATAAACTTTTGTCTGATCCAGCCCTGAAGGCTACTCCTGAAGCAGCAGCTGAAAGAAAGCGTCTCTGGTGGCGTCTGGTCCGCCATAGCCCAGTCTCTGACATGAATCCTGCTATCTCGCTCTGTGAGTACCGCCTCAGACTCCTGGAGGAGCCAGCTCTGCGGGATACTCCAGAAGCTGAGGCCGAAAGAAGACGCCGGGGAATTCCTCCGCTCTGGTCTCCTCAGCAGAGCAGCCTGCGGTACCATAGCGGGTTAGTTCCTATTCGGGATTCCAGTCCACCGGCGCTGAGTCCAGTCCAAGGAGAGTTTCAAGTGGAGCCTTCAATTCCGGTTCGAGTGAAGCCGCCAGTTAAGCCTCTGAGTTCGTTCCGAGGGACGGTCCTGACCAGGTCTCTGAGGACGGGCCGAGTGAGGCGTCGGACCAAGCCCCTGACCCCAGTTCAAGTAGCGCGGCCGCTTAAGAGCCTGAGTCCAGTCCAGGGGATGCTTCATACTGAACCTCCAATTCAAGTCCAAGTAACGATGCCATTTAAGGCTCCGAGTCCAGTCCGAGGGAGGCTTTCGATGGAGCCTCGGATTCCTGTTCGAGTGGTGCTCCAGGTCGAGCCTCCAGTCCTCGTTCAACTGGCACGCCCTCTGAACCCTCTGAGTCCAGTCCGTGGGGTGCTTCTGACGGAGCCTCAGATTCCTATGCAAGTGGCGCTCCAGGTCGAGCCTCCAGTCCTCGTTCAAGTGGCACGCCCTTTGAAGTCTCCAAGTCCAGTCCGAGGGAGGCCTTCGATGGAGCCTCAGATTCCTTTGCAAGTGGCGCTTCGGGTCAAGTCTCCGGTTCTTGTTCAAGTGACCCGTCCAGTCAAGCCACTAAGTCCAGTTCGAGGGGGGCTTCTAACCAAGCCTCCGATGCCAGTCCACAGGGTGGTTCAGGTGGCACCTCCGCTTCCAGTCTGGAGGGTACCTCCAATCAAGCTCCGAAGGCCAGTTCGAGTGGCGCTTCCGCTCGAGCCTCCGATCCCTGTCCAAAGGGTGTGTTCTGTCAAGCCTCAGTTAAAGTCCAGTTCGCGGGGCGCTCCCAGCCAAGCTCCTGAGTCCAGTTTGAGGGGCCGTGCCAGTCAAGCTTCTGATACCAGTCCGGGTCCCGGTCCCGGTTCAGCTCCTGTTCAGTCCGAAGCAATAGCTGAGAGAAGATGTGTTCAACGGCTTGGGGCCCGGAGAAACCCATTTTCTGCATTTCAGCCTGCTAGCATGCTCTGGGGATCCCAGGGCCGTCTCCTCTTGAACCCTGCTCGGCAGACGCTGCCTGAAGCTAATGTTAGAGAGACGTCCCAGTCCGGCCAGAGGGGGGCATCCAGCCTTGCAGCTGAATCTCTTTCAAGTTCCAGCCAAGATGCTGCACCTGCTCCGAGTTCCAGTTCCAGCCAAGATGCGGCACCTGCTCCAAGTTCCAGTCCCAGCCAAGATGCTGCACCTGCTCCGAGTTCCAGTTCCAGCCAAGATGCTGAGCCTGCTCCGAGTTCCAGTTCCAGCCACGATGCTGAGCCTGCTCCGAGTTCCAGTTCCAGCCACGATGCTGACCCTGCTCCGAGCTCCAGTTCCAGCCAAGATGCTGAGTCTGTTCCAAGTTCCAGTTCCGGCCAAGATGCTGACCCTGCTCCGAGCTCCAGTTCCAGCCAAGATGCTGAGTCCGTTCCTAGTTCCACTTCCAGCCAAGATGCTGAGCCTGCTCTGAGTTCCAGTTCCAGTCAAGCTTCTGACGCCCGCCTGGGTCCCAGTTCCGGTTTGCTTCTTGACTCTAGTCCGGGTCCCAGTCCCGGTTTGCTTCCTGAGTTCAGTCTGTGTTCCCTCAGAGAAGGGTCCCTTTTGAACATGGTTCCTCTTGATGCATCCAAGTTCCTGAGTTGGCCCAGCGGTGATTGGAAGGAGCCTCCTGTTGACAAGTTCCGCCCCTGTCTGCCAGTTTTGAACTTCTTTGTGACTTCCAGTCCAGTGATCCATGTCTGGGGGTTGAAACCGATCAGAAGGTTTCACCACAGTTACCCCTGGACACCTGACCTCCTCAGGGAGACCGAGAGGAGGGTCTTGAGGAGGGGGTACTGTCACGTCTGTGGCCGTGACCACCCTCATACTCACCCTGTTTCTGGGAGTCAGTGGCTGTGCTGGCTTCTGCTTGTCTCTGTGTCTGTCTCTGTCTTAGTTTCTCTCTGGCTCTGTGTGCTGATTGCCCTACTGAATCTCACCTGTGTGGGCTTTGCCTCTTCCAAGATGGCTGCCGCCTCTTCGTCTCTGCCAGTATCCAAGATGGCTCCCGCTGTTACTTTCTATGGGATGCCTGCTCTGAGTGTCAAGCCTCTGTTTGGTTGCAAGGTGATTGCTGCACCTGTGGCTCTGGTGTTGAGGGGCTTTATTAGTGACTTGGAAACTACAGTCCTGGCCTTTGCATTGCCATTTCCTCCGCAGTGCCTTAGGTCCCGAGGTTAGTGTGCTGTTAGCACCGTTTGCTTTCCTTGTCTTTTGCTCTGTGGGTTTTCTGCCCTTCTGGGTTTATTGTTCTGTGGGCTTCCAGCCCTTCTGTGTTATTTGCTCTGTGGGTCTCCTACCCTTCTGTGGGTTTTCAGCCCTTCTGTGTTTATCGCTTGTGGGTTTCCAGCCCTTCTGTGTTTATAGCTCTGTAGGGTTTCAGCCCTTCTGTGTTTATTGCTCTGTGGGTCTCCTACCCTTCTGTGGGTTTTCAGCCCTTCTGTGTTTATCGCTTGTAGGGTTTCAGCCCTTCTGTGTTTATTGCTCTATGGGTTTCCTACCCTTCTGTGTCTAGCTCTGCTAGTTCTCTGTGTTTGTTTCCTGTGTATGACTTGTTAGCTTGGGCACAGCTTTGTTGTTAGCTGGTGTATAGCTTTACTAAGTCTTCTGAGTTTGCTCTGTGTATGTTTCCAGTGCATGACTTGTTAGCTTGGGCACAGCTTTGTTGTTAGCTGGTGTATAGCTTTTCTAAGTCTCCTGAGTTTGCTCTGTGTATGTTCCTGTGTATGACTGGTTGCCTGGGTATAGCGTTCCTATTAGCCTGGGTACAGTCTACTAGTCATTGTGTTGATTCCTGCTGACTGCCAGAACCCGGACAGTTCCTGCTTGTCTGCCTTGCCTTCACCTGGGTGCAGGGGGGCACTCCTGGATCTTCATTCCTGCTGTTCCTGTAAGTCCTACCGGCTGCCAGAACCTGAGGGCTCAACCCGAGGGGGAAGGCAGTCAAGTGTAGGTGAAGCCTAGGTCCAGGGTGTTCCAGTCCGCTCCAGTGTGTTCCAGTCCAGCGGGTTTCACTCCTGTATGTTCCTGTCCAGTGGGGCCACTCCAGTGTGTCCAGTCCAGCGGGCCCCACTCCAGTGCGCACCTGTCCGGTGCGTTCCAGTTCCGAGTGTTCCAGTGTAGAACTCCAGTCCGGAGTTCCGGTCCAGTCTTGTCTTATCTCTACCTTGTAGGTGATCTTGCCTGCCACTGCCGCTCCACGGTAGTGGTCCAAGGACTCACGAAACCAGTGCTCCCGGGGAAGAAGCCTGACAGTGTGCCAAGGTCCCCGGGCACGTGACACAGATTGAGGGTGTATCCCAACCGGACTATATGAAGAACCCACCAGTCAGAAGTTATGAGAAGCCACCTTTCGTGAAAAAATATCAACCTCCCTCCGAACGTCAAGTCGTCCGGTACAGACACTTTTTCTGAGGCTATGCTGCACTGGAGCCAGTCAAAAGCCTGTCCCTTGCTTTTGCTGGGGAGCCGAAGAGGCCTTAGGCGCACGCCGTTGACGGGAACGAGCGCGCTGGGACTGAGCCTGGACAGTCTGCCGAGAAGCAGGAGTGTACCTACGCCTATTGTAGGAATAGGGAGCACTCCTCTTCCCTCCAAAAAACCTCCTAGATGAGGAAGTGGTAGCAGAAGACACCCGGCAGGAGAGAGAATCCATAGCATCATGGTGCTTCTTGATCTGATCGACCAAAAAGGTTATCCCCCCGGAAAGGAACATCCGCCATTCGCTGCTGGGTCTTATCATCCAGGTCAGAGACACGCAGCCATGAGAGTCTGCACATCACTATACCTTGAGCAGCTACACGGAATGCCACATCAAAATTGTCGTAAGTACCCCTGGCCAGGAATTTTCGACACTCCTTCTGCTGCCTGACCACCTGGTGAAATGGTTCGGCGAGCTCCGGAGGGAGTGCTTTGACCAAACTGGACAGTTGCCTCACCGAGTTCCGCAAGTGGATGCCCGTGTAGAGCTGGTATGTTTGAATCTTGGCTGCGAGTATAGCGGCCTGATACGTTTTTCTCCGAAAAGAATCCAAGGTCCTAGACTCTCTGCCTGGGGGTGCCGAGGTATAGTCCCTAGTACTCTTGGCTCTCCTGAGAGCAGAATCCACCACCATGGAATCGTGAGGTAGTTGAGACTTCACCATTATCGGCTCTCCATGGACTCTGTACTGGGACTCAGCTTTTCTGGGGACCACTGGATTAGAGAGAGGGAACGACCAATTTCGCATAAGTACTTCTCTGAGTGTGTTATGCAAGGAAGCCATTGCAACCTCTGTAGGTGGAGAAGGATAATCCAAGACCACGAGCGTCTCGGCCCTGGGCTCATCCACAACCTCCATAGGGAAGGGAATATCCTTAGACATTTCCCGGATAAAGGAGGAAAAAGAAAGACTCTCAGGCAGAAACATCCTTCTCTCAATGGGCAGAATAGGATCAGAGGGGACCCCACAGGACTCTTCTTCAGAAAAGTATCTGGGATTTTCCTCTTCCTCCGACGAACACTCATCCTCGGTATCAGACAAAAGCTCTCTAAGAACAACCGAACCCGAGCCTGTCTCGACGTCGAGGAACGACGACCTCAAGGGCGATGTCAAGAAGTCAACCCCTGCCTGGACTGCAGTGAAGCTTCCTCCGCCGACGTCAAAGTAGAGTCGACCTGGGTGGCAGCTGACGCCGATGCCGCAAGTGGTACCGAGGTCGGGGACTTCACCACAGGCGAAGGACCAGATGCCGCTTTAACAGACGGTACAGAAGGCGCAAGCACCCCTGGTACCGAAGTAGACTGGCGCAGCAATCCCTCCAGAAGCTCTGGAAGAAGGGCCCAGATGTGCTCGTCGAGAGCCACCATCAGAAAAGGCTGCGAGGCCGGTGGCAGAATCTGTGGGGGCTCGAGAGCCGGTACCAGGCTGCCAGAAGACCGACGCATCTGCACCTCCTGTATAGAGGGAGAGCGGTCCTCTCGGCACCGACACTTCTCGGGTGCCGAATCCCTCAGCTCCCTCGAGCTCTGGGTACCGCGCATGGAAGATCGATGACAGTGCTTCTTAGCCTTTGCTCGACGCCCGTCATCGAGACTCCTCGGTACCAAAGAGGAGGACGTGGAATCCTTACGCCTCCTCGGGACCGGGTCCGACGAAGGGTGGTCCCAGGAGGCCTGCATAGCAGTAGGCCTCGAGGCAGGTGGAGACCCACTCGATGCCTCACTGCTCCCAGCGCGATGTGGTCATTCGGCAGCCATTACCTGTGCTCTCGAAGTCGATGCTTCCCTCGACGCCGACGCCGCCAATCTCGGTACTGATGCCGAAGTCGAAGGACCGGACCGATCCATAAAAAGTTTTTCTCGTTGAGCCTCCCAAGACACTTGGGTCCGTTTTTTCATCAAAGGACACAGCTTACAAGCAGCTGGTAGATGATCGGGCCCAAGGCACTGGAGATACCACGCGTGGGGGTCGGTACCCGAGATGGTCCGGTTGCACCAAGTACAACGCTTAAAGCTGCTGGGAGTCCTCGATGACATGGACGGAAAAACGGCGTCTGCGAAATTAAAGGACGCGATTGTGCCAATTAAAAAGGCACAAAAAGGGAAACGAAACCTGGCCACGCGGCCTAAAAGACGGCAGCAGCGAAAAGAAAAGAAACTTAAACCTAGTGACTAAAACTAAGAAAATAAAGAGAACTACTCTACTTCTTTTTTTTTTAAATTTTGTATAGACAAAAAAAAATTAGAAAAAAAGAAGAAAAAGGAAGCAATCACACATAGACTCTTTCCTGGGCCGAGAGGAACAAAGTGAAAAAAAAACATGTCACCTCAGACTCAGAGAAAAAAAATACTGAGGTCCTTACTCACGCGACAGGTGGGAAACTGGTCCACGCATGCACGGTGCGCACCACTCGCACACCTAGGGTTACCATACGTCCGGTTTACCCGGACATGTCCTCTTTTTGAGGATGTCCGGACGGGTTTTGGCCAGCCTGCCCATTTGTCCGGATTTCTGGACAAATGGGCGGGCTGACGCTGACGTGCGTGCAGGCGGTGGACCTCCCCTCCCCTTACTCATGATCTTCCCTGGTGGTCTAGTGACTTCGAGGCAGGAAAGAGCCCCCTCTTTCCTGCCCAGTGCGCTGCTCTGCATCCTTTATGCTGCCTGTGACGGCGAGATTCAAAATGGCGGCCATTTTGAATCTCGCCGAGACCGTCACAGGCAGCATACAGGATGCAGAGCAGCAATCCGGGCAGGAAAGAGGGGGCTCTTTCCTGCCCCGAAGAAGTCACTAGCCCACCAGGGAAGATAGTGAGTAAGGGGAGAGGTGGTGATGGGGCCGGGGGGAGGGGAGGTGAGGTGAGGGGGTGACCAGGGGGAGGGGGAAATGCGACAGGGGGCAGGGAGAGGTGCGGCAAGGGGCGGGGAGAGGGTTGAAAGGGGCGGGGCGAGGGCATGGAATGGGGTGGGGCATGGGCGGGGCAAGTGTCCTCTTTTTTTAAGGACGAAAAATGGTAACCCTACGCACACCAGACGACTCTGGAAGATTTTTGCTAGCAAAACTTCCGATCCTGGGCCGACGTGGACGTCGACCCAAGTGTGAGAACAAGCAGCCTGCTTGTCCTCGGAGAATCACTTCTACATTTATCTTTCTGTAATCAGATAAACTACACAAAGGTTGCACTAAAGTTACCTGTAACATTTTCAAGTCTTCCTTCAGGCCAGTAATCTCTTTTTCTTTTGTTTCTGCAGCAAGCCTATATTTTCCCTTAAGAAAACAAAAAACAATGTGAGATTGAATTGATAAGGTGACACTAGACTAGTCTATTGTTACGCCCCTCACCTGTTCGACGCTCCTCCCGGCTAAGTCATTCCTCAGCTCCGTCCAAAAGGGACAAGGTTCAGTCTTAGGAGGGTGGGTCTGTTTCAGTTTCCTAAGTCTGGCAGCTGTCATCTGGCTTGGAGCAAGGGCAGCAGCCATCTTGGCTAGCTCAGGAGGGGGCAGCCATCTGGTATAAACGAGAACAGGAAGGAACTCCATATTTGGTCTTGGGAGGATCTCCTATGGGGGCAGCCATGTTGGATTCACCTGAGTTTGGTTTGCTCATTGCTTCACTATTTAAAGCACTGCCTCCAGGCCTTCATTGCTTCGGCCTCAATTGTTCTGAGGAGTTGCTGTGGGAGTGCTGTTCACTGACTATTCTTCTGTTCCTGTTTACCTGTGCACCGGAACTTGGCTAGTTTTCTCGGACTAAGCTTGTTTGCTGCCTGCCTTGACCCTGGACTGATTTTGACTATTCTTTGCCTGTCTGAGTCCTGGTTCTTACTGTGTCTGTTTCCTGCCAACCTGGTCAGCGGCTGTGCAACCCCGCCGGTTCCAGAAGTCCTGGTGGCCGCCTGCAGCTGGGAGCTCAACTCCCGGTGAACGGTGGTCACTTTCCAGGTGAAGCTAGGGGTTGTCTGGCTGCCTGACTGAGTGCGGTGCACTCCATCTCTGCCGTGCTCTGTCGGGGCACAAGGGCTCACTACTACCGGCTCATAACAGTAGGTCGAAGCCATGAGCTCGCCAGACGGTTCCGAGCTTTCTCAGCTGGCTCAGGTGGTACAGGAGCAGCAAGCACAAATAACACGATTGTCCAATGTGCTGCAGAGCATCTGCAATCAATTTCTAGCGGCACAGCAGCAGGCTGCTGCGGGCCCGCCAGGATCTAGAGCGGAGGCTTCCACCGCACGTCTGCATCTCCCAGAGCCAACACGTTTCGATGGAACCCCGGCAGCCTGCAGGGGGTTCCTTAATCAATGTCAGATCTTGTTTAAATTACAGCCGGAGGCTTTTCCATCTGACAGAATTAAAGCCTCTTATATTATTTCCCTGTTGTCCGGTGCCGCATTGGCTTCGGCGTCTCCGTTGTGGGAACAGCGGAGCCCAGTACTGACTAACCTGGAGGAGTTCTTGCGGCAGTTCAGGATGGTGTTCGACGTACCTAGCCGACCATCTTCTGCCTCGGGAGAACTGCTGCGGATTCAGCAGGGTTCCGGGTCGGTCGGGACATACGCCATCCGGTTCCGCATGCTGGCCACGGAGCTCCGGTGGAACCAGGAGGCATTGATGGCCATCTTCTGGCAAGGACTAGACGAGCGAATCACGGATGAGCTGGCCGGCCGAGAGATTCCAGCCACTTTGGACAGCCTTATTGCTCTCTGCACAAGGATTGACATCTGGTACCAGGCGCAAGCCCTGGAAAGGGGCATGTTGCGGCCGGGGCAGAGATCCAGAGGTCTGTCTCATCATCCAGAGGCACGTGGGCTCCACAAGGAGGGTTCGGAAGGAATCCAGGAGGAACCCATGGTAATGGGCCGACATCGCTTGTCCAGGGAAGAAAGAAATCATCGACTCCGAAATCATCTGTGCTTGTATTGTGGGCAGGCCGGCCACTTCTCAGGCAGTTGCCCAAACAAGCCTAAGGGGTTGGGAAACGCTCCGGCCCGAGCCCCATGAAGGGAGTGGCTCTGAGCCGGTTGGCCTCCCTTCCGGACAATCTGCTCTCCATTCCGGTTCTGCTCCAAGATGGGGAACGTCGAGTTCAGACTACAGCCTTGTTGGACTCCGGAGCCGGAGGGAACTTCATTGACGCGGAGTTCCTGTCCCAGCTGGGAAGTTCCACGTTATCCTGTCAGCCGGCGCTCCGGGTCACCTCCATCCAGTCTTCCTCGGACTATTTCTCAGGTTACCACAGATATCCATCTTCAGGTGGGGGCATTGCATCAGGAGAAGATCCAGTTTCTGGTGCTCGCCCAAGCCATCCATCCGGTGATTCTGGGACTACTCTGGCTCCGGCTGCACGCTCCTGTGATTGACTGGACCACCGGTGAAATTGGGCAGTGGGGTTCACGATGCTTTGAACATTGCCTCCCGCACGTCAAGGCCCCAATGCCACTCTGCTCCGTGTCACTGCAGACCCCGCAGCAGGGGTTGTCTGGTCTACCCCATGATTATCAAGACTTTCAGGATGTGTTCAGCGCCCGGGCAGCGGATACATTACCCCCGCACCGGTCGTTTGACTGCGCTATAGATCTCCTGCGAGATGGGGTGTCCCTAATAAGAATCTACTGCAATACATTCAAGTGAGGCATTATTACTCTGCTTTACAGGGGAAATACGGGGATAAGTGGAGTTGGGGCCTGTTGGATAAGGTGTTGCTCCGGACCCCCTATAAAGTCAATAGTCTCTCTACATGGTATAAGATCTTGCAAATGCATAGCCCAGAAGGGGGCATGGAGAGGCTGGTGGGACATTGGAACACAGAGCTAGGTACGACTTATACACTCCAAATGTTTAACAAGCTTTTCTCCACATTATATGACATGGTTAAAGTAGCAGATCTGCAGGAAACACAATATAAGATTATGCACAGAGCATACATCACTAAGGCTAAAGGGGCAATTATGGGCTTATGGGGAGATGGACAGTGTCCCCGATGTCATCAGGGAGGAGGAACCTTTCTTCACTCTTTCCTGGAGTGTCCGAGCCTCTCAGTGTGGAATGAGGCCTTCCAATTAATACAGGGAGTTACTCAAAAACAGCTAGAATGGGACTACGCAACACTGCTCCTTGGAGATCAAACCCTTTTGAAAGCACAGAGGGTATTGCAACCGTACAGGCGATTTATATATATGACCTTATTGTTAGTCAAAAAGACTATTTTACAATTTTGGACATCCTCTGAGAGTATACCAAGTGGAGCTTGGAAGGCACGAATGAGTGAACTGGGTAAATATGAGAGCAGGATCTATGCCAAATCTCTAAAAGCAGGCAACAAGCAATACTCAACGGTGTGGACAGACTGCTTACAGAGGCTCAGTTAAGGGAGGGGGGGAGGGATGGGTAAGGGTAGAGGGAGGGATAGAAGTGCATGGGCAAATGGCTGGTGTGCAAAGGTGTGGAAATGAAAGGTATGCATGAGATGAATAGATGAGGGATACTTGAAAAGCCGATGCAAATATGGTGATGGAATGATTATGTTGTGGGATTTCGTGTTTACTTGATATTGTTATCAGGAATGTCATGTGCTTGTATTTAATAATATCATTTTGTTCTCTGTGACAAGTGTTTATACATTGTGTTGGCGACAATAAAAAATTAAAAAAAAAAAAAAAAAGATCTCCTGCCAGGTACAGAGCCACCTCGGGGGCATCTGTATACGTTATCCCGGGAGGAGTCCCGTGTTATGAGAGAGTACATTCGGGAAAATCTCATCAAGGGGTTTATCCGGCCCTCTACTTCTCCTGCAGGGGCCGGGTTCCTCTTTGTGTCCAAGAAGGACGGGTCCCTTCACCCCTGCATAGACTATCGGGGCCTGAACAAGATCACCGTTAACCGGTATCCGCTTCCACTCATCCCGGAGTTGTTTGATCGCCTGCAAGGAGCCCAGATTTTCACCAAACTAGATTTACGCGGGGCCTACAATCTGGTGCGGATCCGTGAGGGGGATGAGTGAAAGACGGCTTTCAACATTCATGAGGGGCGCTTTGAATACCAGGTCATGCCGTTTGGACTCTGCAATGCCCCTGCGGTGTTCCAGAACTTCGTGGACATCATTTTTCAGGATCTATTGTGCACGTCTGTCATTGTGTATTTGGATGACATCCTGATTTTCTCTGCCTCACTGCCCCAGCATGTGTCCGATGTCCGCTTTGTGCTTCAGCGACTCCGGGAGCATCGCTTATACGCTAAATTAGAGAAGTGTGCTTTCCACCAGAAGAGTCTTCCGTTGCTGGGATATGTGGTATCCTCCACTGGGTTGCAGATGGATCCCGGGAAATTGACCGCAATCCAGGACTGGCCAGTACCCCAGGGTCTGTGGGCCTTGCAGAGGTTCCCGGGGTTCGCCAATTACTACCGGCAGTTTATCCAGGATTATTCCCTTATCACGGCTCCCCTTACGGCCCTCACTAGAAAGTGAGCGGATGTCAAGAAATGGCCGCCGGAGGTGGTGGCTGCTTTTTCTACTCTGAAGAAGGCGTTCCTTTCGGCGCCGGTCCTCCGCAGCCCGGATCCTACCCAGCCCTTCCTAGCAGAAGTTGATGCTTCAGCCTTGGGGGTAGGGGCCGTGCTCTCCCAGACGTCTGCTGCCGGTAAGAAGCATCCTTGTTTTTTCTTCTCCCGCAAGTTTACCCCCGCGGAGTGGAATTATACAGTGGGGGATCGGGAGCTGTTGGCACTCAAGTTGGCGTTCGAAGAATGGCGGTACTTGTTGGAGGGGGCCGCACATCCAGTCACAGTAATCACTGACCACAATAACTTACTGTATCTTCAGAATGCTACCAGACTAAACCCTCGCCAGGCCCGGTGGTCTGTTTTTCGCGAAGTTCAACTTCCGTCTGATATTCAGGCCGGGTGAGAAGAACGTCCAGGCTGATGCCCTGTCTCGCAGCTTTGAGACTCCCGGGGACCAGGAGGAACCTTACTCCATGTTAAATCCGGCCTGCATTCCTTCCATACCCGGGGCTAGTGCCGGGTGCCGGACAGCAGTGCCCGTGGGTCTCCGCAGGAAGGGGTTGCGTTGGGGGCATGCTTCCGGATTTGCGGGACACTTTGGGTTCCATAAGACCCTCCATCTAATTGCCCGATCGTACTGGTGGCCTCGGATGGCGCAGGATGTGTTACAATATGTGTCTACCTGTCCAGTGTGCGCCCGGACGAAGAGTTCACATCAGAAACCATGGAGTTTGATGCAGCCCATGCCAGTACCGGAGCAGCCCTGGGATGACCTGTCCATGGATTTCATCACTGATCTACCGGTCTCCCAGGGCAACATTTGACCAATTCTCCAGAATGGCTCACTTTGTTCCCATGAGGTCCTTGCCCACAGCAGCCAGCCTCGCCTCCAGTTTCATCACCCATATATTCAGGCTCCATGGACTACCTAAAAGGATAAGTGACCGAGGTTCCCAATTCACCTCCTGATTTTGGAGGGCCTTGTGTTCTGCTTTTGGGGTGGCCACTCTTTTCTCATCAGCATACCATCTGCAGACTAATGGGATGGTGGAACGGGTCAACCAGACAGTGAAGGCGTTTCTCCGGGCTTATTCGAACCAGCACCAGGACGACTGGGCTGCTTTACTGCCTTGGGCAGAGTTCACCTACAACAACAGCTTGCACTCAGCCTCCCGCACTACACCATTCCATCTCATCTTTGGGCGCCATCTATGACTTCCTCCCCCAATTTCTCCTGCTGAGGTCTCACCTCTGGTCCAGCCCACGGTGCGCACAATTCAGGAGGCTTGGGGCAAGGTCCAGGCACAACTGCGTTGGGCGGCCGTCAAGGCCAAGGAGACGTACGACCGCAGGAGACAGGCTGCTCCCACGTTCCAGCCAGGAGAGAAGGTTTGGCTAAGCACCCGGTATCTGAGGCTGCGACTCCCATCACTCAAGTTTGCCCCTCGGTTCATTGGTCCTTTTTCGGTACGCTCCAGGATCGGAGCGGTGACGTACCGGTTGCATCTGCCCAAGCAGCTGAGGGTGCATAATGCCTTCCACGTGTCCCTCTTAAAACCTTTCCGCAGGTCCAAGTGGCATCCGGAATCCAGAAAGGTGGTAGTGCCAGAGAGTGATCCCGATCCTGAGTACGAGGTAGACCGAATCCTTGACTGTAAACGGCGAGGAGGAAGATTGTTTTACCTGCTGTCCTGGAAACATCTCGGCCCAAAAGATAACTCCTGGGAACCAGCAACCAATGTCCATGCTCCTGATCTGGTTCGTGAGTATCACTCTCTCCATTCTATCGCCCCGGGCCAGGGAGAAGAGGGAGGCTTTCGGGGGGGATACTGTTACGTCCCTCACCTGTTCGACGCTCCTCCCGGCTAAGTCATTCCTCAGCTCCGACCAAAAGGGACAAGGTTCAGTCTTAGGAGGGTGGGTCTGTTTCAGTTTCCTAAGTCTGGCAGCTGTCATCCGGCTTGGAGCAAGGGCAGCAGCCATCTTGGCTAGCTCAGGAGGGGGCAGCCATCTTGTATAAATGAGAACAGGAAGGAACTCCATATCTGGTCTTGGGAGGATCTCCTATGGGGGCAGCCATGTTGGATTCACCTGAGTTTGGTTTGCTCAGATTGCTTCACTATTTAAAGCACTGCCTCCAGGCCTTCATTGCTTCGGCCTCAATTGTTCTGAGGAGTTGCTGTGGGAGTGCTGTTCACTGACTATTCTTCTGTTCCTGTTTACCTGTGCACCGGACCTTGGCTAGTTTTCTCGGATTACGCTTGTTTGCTGCCTGCCTTGACCCTGGACTGATTTTGACTATTCTTTGCCTGTCTGAGTCCTGGTTCTTACTGTGTCTGTTTCCTGCCATCCTGGTCAGCGGCTGTGCAACCCCGCCGGTTCCAGAAGTCCTGGTGGCCGCCTGCAGCTGGGAGCTCAACTCCCGGTGAACGGTGGTCACTTTCCAGGTGAAGCTAGGGGTTGTCTGGCTGCCTGACTGAGCGCAGTGCACTCCATCTCTGCCGTGGTCTGTCGGGGCACAAGGGCTCACTACTACCGGGTCATAACATCTATAGAAAGCACTTTATCTGTATAGAAGGCATTAATGATGCTCCAGCCTTTCTAACAGTATGCAAGAAAAGTCGCACAAGCAGTTTTTATTCATGTAGTGGTTGGCAATATTCAGAAGAACAGGCATACATGCATTTTTGATCTTTGCCCCATGAGAAAATTATTGTTATTTTATTTCCTCTTCAATTAAAGTTCAGATTTTTGTGAATATTAAAAGTATACCCTAAGGAAACAATAAAATAAGGGGTGATTTCATTATCCTAGTATTAACTGGATAAATGTCACAACAGGAAATGCTAGGGAGGTAAAATTCCAAGGCAAAATAAATGACTGTTTCATGGAGCAACTGGTCTAGGTACCAACAAGAGGGGAGCTATTTTAGATCTAGTCCTTAGTGTGCAAGAGGCTAACAGTATTGTGTTTGCTGGGCAACAGTGATCATAACATGATCAAATTTGTGCAATACTTTGCAAACAAATAGGAGACAACATTTTTTTCACTCAATGAATAGTTAAGCTCTGGAACTTGTTGCCAGAGGATGTGGTTAAACCAGTAGCATATCTGAGTTTAAAAAATATTTGGATAAGTTCCTAGAGGAGACATCCATAAACCACTCTTAAGGTAGACATGGAGAAAGTCATTACTTATCCTTGGAGTCTGTAGCATAGAATCTTGCCACTCTTTGAGATTCTGCATGGAATCTTGCTGTTCTTTGGGATTCAATTAACTGGTCAAACATTTTCAAACAGTGGGGGTTCAAACTATTACACTGTTAATACATGTCAGAGTGTTTTGCAGAAACATTTTGGATATGGGACATTGGCAGTGGACCAATCCATGACGCAGCATTTCTGTGAAACATGCCGCATGTCAGCTATCGGTCCAGCAACTATTATTAAGTAGCATTTATGCACTTTTTATGTGAAAAGTTCAAAAAAAGTTTTCCATTATGAATAAATGTTGGATTGATCAATGAGGAGGCAAGCAAGTCAAGAGTTGTGTGGCTCTTGTGAAACGAGTCACCACTGAGGTCAAAATTGTAAGTGTTCTTGTTGCTGAATTAAGATTTATAAAACAGTACATCAACATTGGGTACATGTATTAGCCCTTTGAGATTCTTCATGGAATCTTGCTACTCTTTGGGATTCTGCCAGGTGCATGTGACCTGGATTGGCCACTGTTAGAAGCAGAGTACTGGGCTAGATGGACATTAGGTCTGACGCAGTATGACCATTTTGATGTTCTGATGTTCTTATAAGCTAAATCAATCATCTAATCTCCTCAAAACACATTGCAAATTTGCTTTTTGAGGTGTGACACACATTGTGACCAACATACAAGCGAGGCAAATTATAGAGAGCAATGAGTAAAAATACAGAGAGTACCTTTTCTTCTTCCACGCCACACATCTTTGCCTGCAACTGGACAATAAGATTTAAAAAAGAAAAGTAAATTACAAACAGCAGGTTAATACCTACCTATAAATCAGAAATGAAAAATGTAATTTATTTTCTTAAAATAATGGTCAACATTAAGGAGACACTATTATATATCACATAGAAGATGACAAACGGATTGTATGAATTTCTTTTTCCCAAAAGGTTTCAACCCTCATTAGGCCCAATTCAAAATGTTGACCACTATTTTATTACATAAACTAGTAGTAAATAAGGCCCGTTTCTGACATAAATGAAACGGGCGCTAGCAAGGTTTTCCTCGGAGTGTGTATGTTTGAGAGAGTGTGTGTGAGAGTGACTGTGTGAGAGAGAGTGAATGTGCGAGTGTGTGTGTGTGACAGAGAAAGAGTGAATCTGGGTGCGAGAGAAAGAGTGAATCTGGGTGCGAGTGTGTGTGTGAGAATGAGAGTGTGTGTTTGAATGAGAGTGTGTGTGAGTGCGTATATGAGACACAGTGAGTGTGGAAGTGTTTCACACAGATACACTGTGTGTGTGAGAGAGAGTGTTGAGACAGAGTGTGAGAGAGTATGTGTGCGATACACAGACTCTCTGAGACCGAGAGAGTGTATGAGACCGAGAGTGTGAGACCGAGAGTGTGTGTGAGACTGAGAGTATGTGAGAGTGACTGTGTGACACATAGAGAGTGAATGTGATACAGTGTAGACATAGTGTGAGAGACTGTGTGAGAGTGAGAAAGACACTGACTGTGGGTGAATGTGTGTGAGAGAGAAACTGTGTGTGTGACAGAGATACCTCCCCCCTCCCTCTGTGGTCTCAGGATCCCTGCCCCTCTGGTGTCAGGATCCCCTCCCCCCCCTCAGGTCCCCCTCCCCCCTCTGCGTTCCCCTCCCCTGTGGTCTCAGGACCCCCTGCCTCTCCCCCCCTCTGCGTGGTTGGCAGCACCATGCAAGTGTGTGTGTGTGACAGAGACAGAGTGAGACTAGGTGCGAGTGTGTCTGTGAGAGAGAGTGTGTGTGATTGTCCTCTCTCCCCTGCCCCCCTCCAGCCACCCAGCGATTTTCCTCTGTCCCCTGGCCCCCCTCCAGCCACCAGCGATTCTCATCTCCCTTGCCCCCCCTCCAGCCACCCAGCTATTCTCCTGTATCCCCTGCCCCCCCTCGAGCCATCCAGCAATTCTCCTCTCTCCCCTGCCCCCCCTCCAGCCACTTAGTGATTCTGCTCTCTCCCCTGCCCCCCCTTCAGCCACCCAACGATTCTGCTCTCTCCCCTGCCCCCCTCCAGCCACCCTGCTATCTCCTGTCCCCCCCCTCCAGCCACCCAGCGATTGTCCTGTGTCAATTGTGAAGCGCTGCATACGACTGGTAGCGCTATTGAAATGATTTATAGTAGTAGTAGTAGTAATAGTTGGAAGCATTTGGGTAGCATTTGGGCAGAGCATGGGTTGGGCACACAGTTACATGCGTAAATTAAAAAATACTATAGTTTAGGCATGTTTCAGCAATTTAGATGCGAGCATTTACACCAGCTCTATGGCAGGAGTAAGTGTTAGTACCTAAAATATAAGCGTCTATTTCACCTGTAACTAGAGGCTGACCAAATTTCAGTTTAGGTTCTGACTTACCTTTGAAACCTCGTCAAAAAAATGTATTAAATTAGTCCAATATAAAAAGGTATAATTTTCTAGTCTTTGTCTGGTTTTATTTCTATTTATTGACATCAATATCAAAAGCAACCTGAAACCCGGGCTCGGTCATGCTTCAGTTTTGATTGAAAACACCCTTCTCCTTCTTGTACCTCTCCCAGTCACAGACATCCACAGTCCACATAGAAACACATACACACTGAAGCACAAACAAAGACACCCACACTCACATACACACACACACACACACGCTAACATGTATAAATCTATAGACATGTACACAGGTACACCACAAACATACAGAGACACACAAAAATAGACATACGTACAAACCCCGTTGTGCTGGCTCTTAGTAATTCTGATGCATATTTCATTTTCTTTGCTGTAAATTCTATTGTAAAATCTAGTGACTGAACTGTATACCTTTCTTAATGACTGAACTATGGTGCCCTTTTATACAGCGGCAGTAAGCCCAACACGGGCTTACCGCTCGCTCTTCCGGAATTACCGCCAGCCCAACGCAGCCACCGGTGGTAGTCTCGCCTCGAGTGCATACCATTTCCGGGGGGAAAAGAAAACCCCCCAGAAGTGGCTTACGCAGCGATATCCCAGCGGTAATCGGGCATGCCGCACGCTAGCCAGTTACCGTCGGGTTAGTGCAGGAGCCCTTATCGCCACCTCAGTGGGTAGCAGTAAGGGCTCTCTGCCACATTGCCATGCAGTAAAAGTTGTCTTACCACATGACCATGTGTGTCCGGGGACTTTTTTTTACCTCCTGCGATAAAAAGGGCCTGGCACAAGGGAAAAATGGCCCCCGCCGCTACAACAGGGCCCTTTTTCCCACAGCATGGTAAAAGGACCCCTATGTATTTTATTATTGGGGAGAAACACAGCACTACCTATGATCTTGATACAATGACACCCTATAATTTAACAGTAAAATACATTCTTTGAAATCTGTTGACATTAACACCTAATGATATATTATCATACTTGGTTTCATTATTCTTTCCAAACCAACAGAATGCTTGGGAACTACTCCATTCAAACCCCGCTTTCCCTTTCCTCTCTAGCAAGCAGATGATCAAAAGCCCCGCGCTGTTCCAAACAGCGCTCTAAAATAGCGTTGGAACAGCGCGGGGTTTTACCGCACCGATGATCAGAGATAATTGCATGCAAATTTAAGCACACAATTATCTCTGATCATGGGGTAGAAGTGCTGAGAATTATGCCTGAGCATGCGCTCAGCACAATCCTCCCGCACTTGTTTCACAGGTCTGGGCTGTCAAAAGCCCAAACCTGTCAAACACAGGGGCTGGAGGTCCATGGGACCACCAGGCCTCAACTACCCCTGCCCCGAGCAACGGGGGCTGGAGGTCCCCCCAACGATCCCCCCGACGATCCCCCCCCCCCCAGGTTCAGGGACGGCTGGAGATCCAGTGGGTCTCCAAGCCCCCCAAACACCCAGCAAAGGGTCCCTGGTGGTCCAGTGATCAATCCGTCCCCCTCTCCCTGCCTACCCACCCCTCTCCCTACCTCCCTACCTTGTGGGTCGGAGGAGGGAGTTGGCCTGCCTCCCTCCTCTTCCTTCGACGCCGCAAAATGGCGGTGCCCAGCTCTGCCCAGTGTATCCTGGGATGCGCTGGGCGGGGCTATACACCATATAAGGGTCGAAGGAAGAGGAGGGAGGCAGGCTACCTCCCTCCTCCGACCCACAAGGTAGAGGGATAGGGAGAGGAGGGGTGGGTAGGCAGGGAGGCGGATTGATCACTGGACCACCAGGGACCCATTGCTGGGGTGTTGGGGGGGCTGGAGACCCACTGAATCTCCAGCCCTCCCTGAACCTAGGGGGGATCATCAAGGGGGGGGGGGGACCGGTGGTCCAGCGGACCTCCAGCCCCCCTGTCGCTGGCAGGTTTGCCTTGTTGGGGGGAATGGGGGCCTGCCAGCATTCAAATGCATGCTGGACAGGGCTCACCATTCCTCCCCAATGATCTGCAAACCCTAACGCCAGCTCGGAGCTGGCATAGGGTTAGCCGCAGCCAGCGAACCAATCTTTGGCGCGCTGGTCGCTGATCATTGGGTATGAATATGTTTAGCCCTGTTCAGCACGCATTTGCATGCTAGTTGCATTCAGAGCCCTCGAACGCGTTGTTTCACGCGCTCGAGAGCTCTGATCATGGGGCGGTAGCAAACGCCGGCGCTAGTATGGCGCTAACAGCCTCTAGTGCCGGCGTTTGCTTCTGATCATCCCCTTGTAGGTTAGAGACACATAAAAACAGCATATAGATAGATAAATTTGCATAAGTGGGCACATATGTAACTACCTGTGAGAAAACATGGCAAAAATCTAGTGACTTTAATAATGTTTTTCCAGAGAGGGTCACATATATGTTAAAAGAATCCCATGAGCCACATGCTTTTCCCAGTTGTATAGACAAGGCAATTATCTAATTTTCTTACTTGTTTTTTAAAAGCTGCTAACTCTTCTTTATGTTGCTTGGTTTGTGTTTCGGCCTGATGCAATAATGTTTTCTATTTAGTAAAAAGAATTCAAATTAGAGTACATATCATTATGTAAAACATATATCTTCTACTTCAGTGCTTTATCCAAGTTTAGCCCCCAGACCTGACTTCTGCCCTCAGCTCAACCAGAACAGAAGCCACTGCAGAAAAGCAAAGATACTTACCTGTAGCAGGTATTCTTCGAGGGCAGCAGGCTGATTGTTCTCACATGTGGGTCGACGTCCGCGTCGGCCCAGGAAACAGCAAATTTTCACTAGCAAAATTTAAAAGTTTTGCCAGAGCCTTCTGGCATGCGCACCGCGCATGCGCGGACAACATTCCGCCCGTCGCATTGAGCATGCCTCCTCAGTTTAATCAAAAAGTATATAAACAAACAAACAACAACAACTCCAAAGGGGGCAGGTTTGTGAGAACAATCAGCCTGCTGTCCTCGGAGAATACCTGCTACAGGTAAGTATCTTCGCTTTCTCCGAGGACAAGCAGGCTGCTTGTTCTCACATGTGGGGTATCCCTAGCATCCAGGCTCACTCAAAACAATAAACATTGTTCAATTGGGCCTCGCAAAAGCGAGGACATAACCGAGATTGATCTGAAACCATAAACATCTGAGAGTGCAGCCTGGAACAGAACAAAAATGGGTCTAGGGGGGTGGAGTTGGATTCTAAAGCCTGAACAGATTCTGCTGCACCGACTGCCCATACCGACTGTCGCGTCAGGTATCCTGCTGAAGGCAGTAGTGAGATGTGAATGTGTGGACCGATGACCGTGTTGCAGCCTTGCAAATCTCTTCAATAGAAGCTGACTTTAAGTGAGCCACTGACGCAGCCATGGCTCTAACATTATGAGCAGTGACATGGCCCTCTAGAGTCACACCAGCTTGGGCATAAGTGAAGGAAATTATTATTATTAGCATTTGTATAGCGCCACCAGACGCACGCAGCGCTGAACACCTGATACAAAGAGACAGTCCCTGCTCAAAAGAGCTTACAATCTAAATAATGCAATCTGCTAGCCAATTGAAGACTGAGCATTTTCTGATGGCGACTCCCCTCCTGTTGGGATCAAAAGAAACAAACTGGGCGGACTGTCTGAAGGGCTTTCTCCGCTCCACGTAAAAAGCCAATGCTCTCTTGCAGTCCAAGGTATGCAAACTTCTTTCGCCAGGGCAGGTATGAGGATGGGGAAAGAATGTTGGCAAGAAAATTGACTGGTTCGAATTGAACTTTGACACCAACTTCGGCAGGAACTTAGGTGCGTACGGAGGACTACTCTGTTGTGATGGAACTTGATATAAGGTGCATGCACTACTAAGGCTTGAAGCTCACTGACCCTATGATCTGAAGTAACAGCCACCAAGAAAATGACCTTCCAGGTCAAGTACTTCAGATGGAAGGAATTCAGTGGCTCAAAAGGAGCTTTCATCAGCTGGGTGAGAACGACGTTAAGATCCCATGACACTGGTGGAGGTTAGACTGGGGGCTCTGATAAAAACAAACCTCTCATGACGCGAACTAAAGGCTGTCCAGAGATAGGCTTACCCTCTACAAGGCGATGATAAGCACTAATCACACTAAGGTGAACTCTTACACAGTTGGTCTTGAGACCAGACTCTGATAAGTGTAGAAGGTATTCAAGCAGGGTCTGTGTAGGACAAGAAAGAGGATCTAGGGCCTTGCTGTCACACCAGATGGCAAACCTACTCCATTTGAAAGAGTAATACCTCTTCATGGAATCTTTTCTGGAAGCAAGCAAAACTCGGGAGACACCCTTTGAAAAGACCCAAGGAGGCAAATTCTAAGCTCTCAACATCCAGGCCATGAGAGCCAGAGACTGGAGGTTGGGATGCAGAAGCGACCCCTCGTTCTGGGTGATGAGGGTTGGAAAACACTCCAATCTCCAGAAGAAGAGGGAACCAAATCTAATGCAGCCAGAAGGGAGCAATCAGAATCATGGTTCCGCAGTCTTGATTGAGTTTCAGCAATGTCTTCCCCACTAGAGGTATGGTAGGATACACATGCAGGAGAAAGGCATCTGACATTAGTCTGTCGTGGGCCTGAAGCCTGGAACAGAACTGAGGGATCTTGTGATTGATCTGAGTGGCAAAAAGATCCACCGAGTGGGTGCCCCACGCTCAGAAGATCTTGAAGACAACGTCCATGTTGAGCGACCACTCGTGAGATTGCATGACCCTGCTCAATCTGTCGGCCAGACTGTTGTTTATGCCTGCCAGATACGTGGCTTGGAGAAACATGCAGTGATGGCACGCCCAAAGCCGCATCTGGACAGCTTCCTGACACAGAGGGCGAGATCCTTTGCCTCCCTGCTTGTTGGCAACCTGATTGTCTGTCTGAATCAATACGATTTGGTTGGACAGCCGGTTTCTGAAAGCCTTTAGACCGTTCCAAATCACTCGCAATTCCAGGAGATTGAACTGAAGACTTTTTTCCTGAAAGGACCAGGCTCATTGAGTATGAAAGCCCATCTACATGAGCTCCCCACCCCAGGAGGGATGCATCCGTCATCAGCACTTTTTGTGGCTGAGGAATTTGGAATGGACGTCCCAAGGTCAAATTGGATTGAATCATCCACCACTGAAGAGAATTCCAAAAGTCGGTGGACAGTTGGATTACATCCTCTAGATCCCCCGCAGCTTGAAACCACTGGGAAGCTAGAGTCCATTGAGCTGATCTCATATGCAGATGTGCCATGGGCGTTACATGATCTGTGGAGGCCATGTGCCCCAGAAGTCTCAACATCTGCCGAGCCATGACCTGCTCAGACGCTCGAACCATGGACACCAGGGACAGAAGGTTGTCTGCCCTTGTCTCGGGGAGATAAGCTCCAGCTTTCTGAGTGTTCAGCAGAGCTCCAATGAATTCCAATTTTTGGACTGGGGTGAGATGGGACTTGGGATAATTTATGACGAACCCCGGTAGCTCCAGCACCTAAATAGTCATTCGCATGGACTGCAGAGCATATTCCTTCGAGGTGCTCTTCACCAGCCAATCGTCAAGATAAGGAAACACATGCTCTCCCAGTCTGCGTAACGACAATGCTACTACAGCTTGGCATTCTGTAAACACTCTGGGCGCAGATGCAAGGCCAAAGGGCAGTACACAGGGAGCGATCCTCTCGGCGCCAACACTTCACAGTGGAGGAGTGGCCTAGTGGTTAGGGTGGTGGACTTTGGTCCTGGGGAACTGAGGAACTGAGTTTGATTCCCACTTCAGGCACAGGCAGCTCCTTGTGACTCTGGGCAAGTCACTTAACCCTCCATTGCCCCAGGTACAAATAAGTACCTGTATACAATATGTAAGCCGCATTGAGCCTGCCATGAGTGGGAAAGCATGGGGTACAAATGTAACAAAAGGGCAGCACACAGTACTGAAAGTGCTGTGTTCCCAGCCAAAATCGAAGATACTTCCTGTGAGCTGGAAATATCGAGATGTGTGTGTAAGCATCCTTTAAGTCCAGAGAGCATAGCCAATCGTTTTCTTGAATCATGGGAAGAAGGATGCCCAGGGAAACCATCCTGAACTTTTCTCAGATAAGAAATTTGTTCAGAGCTCTTAGGTCTAGGATGGGACGCATCCCCCCCTGTTTTCTTTTGCACAAGGAAGTACCTGGAATAGAATCCCAGCCCTTCTTCTCCTGGTGGAACGGGTTCAACCGCACTGGCCTTTAGAAGGGCGGAGAGTTCCTCTGCAAGTACCTGCTTGTGCTGAGAGCTGTAGGACTGAGCTCCCAGTGGGCAATTTGGAGGCTTGGATTCCAGATTGAGGGTGTATCCTAACCAGACTATTTGAAGAACCCACTGGTCGGAGGTTATAAGAGGCCACCTTTGGTGAAAAAACATTAACCTCCCCCCAACCGGCAAGTCGTCCGGTACGGACACGTTTACTGAGGCTATGCTGAACTGGAGCCAGTCAAAAGTCCGTCCCTTGCTTTTGCTGGGGAGCAGTATGGGCTTTAGATGCACGCTGTTGACGAGAACGAGCGCACTGGGGCTGAGCCTGGGCAGGCTGCCGAGAAGCAGGAGTGTACCTACACCTAGGACAGGAATAGGGAGCACTCCTCTTCCCCCCAAAAAAACCTCCTAGATGAGGAGGCAGTGGCAGAAGGCGCCCAGCGGGAGAGAGAATCCATAGCGTCATTATGTTTCTTGATCTGATCAACGAGATCCTCTACTTTTTCACCAAAAATGTTGTCGTCCCCCCCCCCTCCCCGGCAAGGAACATCCACCATTCGCTGCTGGACAGAATGATCCAGGTCAGAGACACGCAGCCATGAGAGTCTGCGCATCACTATACCCTGAGCAACAATCCTGGATGCTACATCAAAAGTGTCAAATGTACCCCTGGCCAGGAACTTTTGACACGCCTTCTGCTGCCTGACCACCTGGAGAAAAGGCTCAGCCAACTCCGTAGGGACTGCATCAACCAAGCTTGACAGTTGCCGTATCGAGTCCCGCAAGTGCACGCTCCTGAAGAGCTGGTATGACTGAATCTTGATGGCCAGCATAGCGGCCTGAAATGTTTTCCTCCCAGAAGAATCAAGAGTTCTAGCTTCTCTGCCTGGGGGCGCTGAAGTCTCTAGTACTCCTGGCTCTCTTTAGGGCGAAGTCCACCACCATGGAATTGTGGGGTAACTGGGACCTCATCAATCCAGGTTCACCATGGATCCGATACTGGGATTCAGCTTTCTTCGGGACCACAGGGCCAGACAGAGGGGCCGACCAGTTTCGCATAAGGACTTCCTTCAGTACCTTATGCAGAGGAACTGTTACAGCCTCTTAAGGTGGAGAAGAATAATCCAGGGCCTCGAGCATCTCAGCCCTAGGCTCATCCTCAACCTCCACAGGGAAGGGAATAGCCGTAGCCATTTCACGGACAAAAGATGAAAAAGACAGACTCTCCGGTGGAGATAGTCTCCTCTCTGGCGGAGGGGAAGGATCAGAGGGAATCCCAAAGGACTCAACAGAAGGAAAGTACCTGGGATCTTCCACGAACGCTCCTGCTCAGTGTCGGATAAAGCCTGTGTCAAGGTACTGTGGAGGCTCGGGAGCAGGCATCGGGCTGCTAGGAGACCGACGCATCGGCACCTCCTATATCGAGGGGGAGCGATCCTCTCGGCGCCGACACTTCTCAGGTGCCGACTCTCTTGACGCCCCGGAGCTCCCGGTACCGTGCATCAAAGGAGAACGATGACGGTGCTTCTTCGCCTTCGCTCAACGCCCGTCATCGAGACTCCTCAGTACCGATGAAGAGGACGTGGAATCCTCAGGTCTCCTCGAGGCTGGGTCCGACGAAGGTTGGTCCCGGGGGGCCTGCATAACAGGAGGTCTCGAGACAGGTGGAGACCCACTCGACGCCTCACTGCTCCCAGCACGAGTTGGTCTCTCAGCAGCCATTACCTCTGCTCCCGACATCGATGCTCCTGTTGATGTCGACGACGCCGACCTCGGTACCAATGTGGATGTCGACGTCGAAGGACCGGACCGAGACCCAAAAACCTTTTCTTGTTGGGCTTCTAGAGATGCTTGGGTCCATTTCTTCATACGAAGACACAGACTACAAGCGGCTGGGCTATGGTCGAGCCCAAGGCACTGGATACATCAGGCATGGGTATCGGTACCTGAGATGGTCCGGTTGCACCAAGTACAATGTTTGAAGCCGCTGGGTGTCTTCGATGACATGGAAGGAAAAATGGCTTCCGCGAAATCAAGACGCAATTGTGCCTATTAAAAAAAAGGGCACAAAAAGTAAGGAAGAACCCGACCGCATGGCCTAAACCCGGCCGCATCAAAAAACAAAGGAAACTTTAAAAAGGGGGGCTAAACTAAGAATAGCTACACAGAGTTTTGTTTTTTTTTTAAGAAAAAATGACAAAAAAATAAAGAAAATAAAGAATGATAGAAGTCGTCAGACTATTTTCCTGGGCCTTACAAGGAGCAAAAAACCTGTCCTCTCGTTCACAGACAAGAAAAAACTGAGGAGGCACGCTCAACGCAACAGGCGGGAAGTTGTCTGCGCATGAGCGGTTCACGTGCCAGAAGGCTCTGGCAAAAATTTTTAACTTTGCTGGTGAAAATTTGCCATTTCCTGGGCCGATGCGGATGTCGACCCACACGTGAGAACAAGCAGCCTGCTTGACCTCGGAGAACAGAATTCACAGTCCATTGAGGAAGGAATCCCAGCCATATCACATCACAGTAACACCTACAGATCAGATTTAGAATATGTGTATTCTAGGGTATACAGGGTGCCAGCATGCAGGACTGTCATTAAAATAGCTGGTTAGAAAGGAGATGAAGAAATTTAAAAATATAGGGAAAATCCATGGGAAAGCTATGAATCAAGACATATAACACCAGTTCCAACTGAGCTGAATAGCATAAAAGGAAGCTGTTGGACCACTGTTTACTTCCTCAGCCTCCTCTCCCCGCCCCCCATACCCAACACACACAAATACAAATATGGATGCCAATAAACTTTATAAATTATATTTAAAGTGTACTTTTTGTTATTTATGTATTCTACACAGTTACCAACAACTGTAAGAATGTTATATTAGTAAACCTTAATTTAATGATCATATTATTTATTCATTTATTATTTATTTATTGGGACTTATTAACTGCCTTTATGAAGAGATTCACCTATATATTTCAGTTCCTGATTTTTTCCCATCACAGAAACATTATTCATGTTACATAAATGTTCTCCATATTACTTCACTAAATATTCATCCTTTTATATGATTCTCTCATTTATATTAGTTTTCAGTTATCACATTATATTAAAATCCTTAGCACTCTGAGATTACTGAATGAATTTTAAATGGTGCCAGAGGACTCGAAAAGATATTAAACAAAAGGGGAGCCAATATACACCCCTGGCGAACATACAGCTTGTATATCCCTTTTCTGGTTTAGATGCCAGTGCTGGCCTTAGGGACTGGCATTAGGGATAGGCAAAGAGGGCAATTGCCCTGGGCCCCCATGTCACTGTGGCCCCCAAACCTGCCTGAAGTTAAAAGAGAGACAATCTGCAAGCAAGCTTTGGGGCCCTAGCATATGCCCTAGGCCCCATCATGTCTAGCAATTGTGAGGCCCTGTAAGAAACGTTTGGTCCCTCCCCCAACTTAAGATTTTAAATGAACCTCCACCACAGTCCAGCTTTTGCCCCTCTCTCTGAATCCCTTTCCCAACCCCTACCCCGCATTCCAGCATCTCCCCCTCTCTCTGACACCACTCCAACTATGTTATACTTTAAATTGTCTCTCTTCCTGAAGCTACAGCTTGCCAGTGGCACCAGCAATTCATCTGTACTGCCGGTGGTTGGTCCCAGAACCTTACTTCTGCAGCATTGCACCCCTGCAGAAACAGGAAGTTACATCAGAGTGGATGGGAAGCCATAGAGGGAAGGTTCCTAGGAGCATGGAGTCTTGTGTGGCCACACCTGTCACCCCTGCTTAAGGCCAGCCCTGTTAGACACCCTATGCAAAAATGGGATTAAGGGGGGGACGGGGGGGACGTTATCCACATGGGCTACCAAGGCAGGTCATTTTACTGTTAACCCAAGTTATTAATAACTAGTTCTTATTCCATAAAATGAGACCTGTGCTATAATAGCATGGGCTGGTAGCAGTATATTAAGTCAATAAATCCAATCCAACATATCCTATCTTAACAGTAACCCAAGTTGAAATCTTCCACTCTAGGGGGCCCTTTTACTAAGTGGTGATAAGCCCAACGCAGGCTTACCACTCAGCAATCAGGAACTACTGCTGACCCAACGCAGCCACAGGTGGTAGTTACACCCCCAGCATGCAGTATTTCTGGCACTAGTGGAAATATTTGAAAAATATTTCTGCAGGGGGTCACCTGGCGGTAATCAGGCAGTGCTGCTTGCTGCTTGGTTACTGCTGGGTTAGCACGGGAGTCCTTACCGCCACCTCGATGAGCGGCGGTAAGTGCTCCCCCACCACATGGCCACACATTAAGTTCAATCTTACCACATGGCCATTTCTTTTTTCAGCCTTTTTACCTACTGTGGTAAAAAGGGCTTCAGCACGCCGCAAAAACAGCCCCCACCACTAGCGCAGGGACCTTTATACTGCAGCTTAGTAAAAGGGCCCCTAAATCTCCTATGCTATTTTCATAGTTTTTGAAATTCCCATTCAACAAAATCTGCAACATAATTGTAATTATTTATTAAATTAATATTAATTTGAATGCTTACAGAAAAATTACACATACATTTTGCCACACTAGCTCTTGTTTCTCTAGTAAAATCTTACTGATTTGCTCTTCATACTGACTCTTGGAATCCTAATTAAAAAAGATGAATAAAAAACAAATTAAAATTAATGTATTAAACATAATTAAATTTTAATTAAAATATCTGTGCTTCTAATTTACTCAGAAATGCAAACATATCCCCCCTGTTTACTAAGCCGCGTAACAATGCCAACACAGCCCATTCAAAGTGAATGGGCTGTGCCGGTATTAGCGCACATCAGCCACTAGTGTGGCTTAGAAAACAGGGGGGTTAGTGTACTAGTCCCAAAACTAACAAATGAAGTAGCTGGTTGGTATAGAAGCAGAGTTTAGAAAGAATGTGCAGAGGGGAAATCAAAAGTGAAAAAAGGAGTGGGAATGACCAAACAAAGGAATAGATGATCCAAATAAAATAGTCCTTTATTGTAAAACAACTGGTGGATAAATGAGGATTGGACTCGACATGGGCATGTTTCGACACTCTTGTCTTCATCAGAAGTCCATAATTACTATACAAAAGGGTATAACTGGGAAACGGCAAAATATCTGGTATACATTGTGTGTCCTCGCAAACACTCTTTAAAAACAATTCCACAGCCAAATTCTTTTTACACCACTGTTACAAACATTCCGTTGTCTACTCACTAAGTCCATGAGTTTTGGCACAGGAACAAGCTACAGTAAATGAATCTTGCCTTAATGAACGAAATTAATCACATAGCTCGAAACTGACAAAAAATATTAACTGAGTTTTGGAAAAGTGCTCTTCAATTATCTCAAGCTCATCAAGTCATGGTACTACAATTTGATCTCTCAACGGCCTTTGACCTGATTGACCATAAGGTTTTACTCCATTTGTTAAATTCAGTTAGCATTACGGGAAGCCGTTCCATAAATTCACAACTCTTTCTGGAAAGAAATTCACTAGACCCCCAGACCTGAATGAACATGGCCAAAGTGACTTCTCATGGCAGCTCATGGTACTACATAGTACCGCGAGCTTCCAAGAGAGGTCGCAGCAGACATTTTCATTCAGTAGCCGCAAGAGGCAGGACCGAGGGGCCTGTGCTCCTGCCCCCAAAAACCACCATGGACCACCAGGGCTACAGGTAGGCCTGGGGGAGGGCCTACCTGGATGGCTGGAAGGGTATGGGGCCCTCTGGGGGGGGAGTTCATACTGCGGAGAAGGGAGGACGGAAAGAGAGTCATTATCAGGGGGGCGCGAGAGAGCTTTATTTTAAATTTTTTTAAAAAGTAATTCCCCCCCCCCCCCCCCCCCCCCGCCTGACATTCAGTGTCAGGATCCACATAGCTAGGCTGGCCAAAGTTAGGACAGCTTTTGAGCTGCCCTAAATTTGGTCGCTTAGCTATGTGGGTACACTGAATATTACCAGCACCTGCATAATCCTGGGCTCCTCCCTAATGCCACCTCCCGTACTACCCCTGGACTGTCCCTTTTTTTGGCGGTGGTCAGAGACGATATTCAGCGGCAACAAGCATGCGGGTAGGAGCCTCTCCTACCCGCTTCAATCACTTTGAATATCGGCCCCTATAAGTTTCATTTACTAAGCAGTGATAAGTTTTGCAGTTACTAAATGATAATTGCTAAAGTTAATGCAGAGCAGTGGCGTAGCTACGTGGGGCCTGAGGGGGCCTGGGCCCCCGTAGATTTCATTGGGGACCCCCCTTCCGGCGAACCCGCCCCCGCCGCCGCCTACCTTCCGTTTTGCTGGCGAGGGACCACACTCCCCGCCAGCCGACGTCCTCTCCCATAGAACGCAGCGGCACTGGCAGAGAAAAGTCTTCTTCCTTGCATGCTGACGTCCTGCACGTTGTACGTGCAGCAGACTCAGAGAACAGTTCTGTTCTCTGAGTCTGACGTCCTGCACGCGTCAGCATGCAAGGAAGAAGACTTTTCTCTGCCAGACAGTGCCGCTGCGTTCTATGGGAGAGGACATCGGCTGGCGGGGAGTGGGGTCCCCCGCCAGCAAAACGGAAGGTAGGCGGCGGCGGGGGAGGGTTCGCGGTGGGAGGGTGGTCGGCAGAGACGGGGGGAGGGGGCGACAATGGCGGCGGCAGGGGGGCGGCGGCAGGGGGGGGCTAAAATGTGCCCCCTCCCCTCGAGCTGTGGACCCCCCTCCCACGCAAGTCTGGCTATGCCCCTGATGCAGAGTAGCTGCAAAACCTCTGTGTTAACTAAATGCTCCCATCATTTATCTATTCAGATAATGCACAGAAAATTTGGTAACCACAACATAAACTGCAAGAGAAATAAAGCAATGCATTTAACTACTTCTCTCAAGATGGCATTGACTGCTCCATGTTATCGGCCTTTGCCACATTAATAGTTAGGACCAAATTCTACAAACGGCACCAAAAAATTGGTGCCAAAAAAATTATGCACTAAACACTATTCTATAAACGGCACTGAAAGTTAGGTGCCGTTTATAGAATATGCTTAGCACCAGGATCAGCGCCTAACTTTAGACATGAGAATTTATACCAAGTAAACCCTGGTGTAAATCCTTGTGCCTAAATTAGGTGCAGATCCCCCTTATTATATAGCAATGTGCATAATTTGTAGGAATGCCCCTGATCCGCTCATGACCCTCTCATGGTCACGCTCCCTTTTTGGGGATCCCCACAACTAAAAATGCATTTGTCAATTTCAATTAATGCCAATTAGTGCCAATAATTGATTATCAGCACCCATTTATTGGCATTATTTGGCTCATTATTCAATTAAATTGCACTCCCAAATTTGTGTGCGCCATTTATAGAATTTGGGGGTTAATATGCAGTAATTACCTCTACATTAATTGAAAGAAATCTCGGTGAACCTGGAAGATATACTGAGCCAAATCAACAAGTTAAAGAGTGATAAGTCACCTAGGGTGTTGCTTCGGAGTCAGCAGTCAAGAAAAAGATCTAGGTATTATTGTCGACAATACTCTGCAATCTTCTGCCCAATGTGCGATGGTGTCCAAAAAAGAAACAGGATACTAGGAATTATTAGGAAAGGGATGCAAAATAAGACCAAGAATATTATAATGCCTTCGTAGGCTAGGATTCTTCAGCTTAGAAAAGAGATGGCTGAGGGGGGATATAATTGAGGTCTATAAAATCCTGAGTGGTGTAGAACAGGTAAAAGTGAATCGATTTTTCACGCTTTCAAAAAGTATAAAGACAAATAGGAGGAAATATTTTTTCACTAACAGAATAATTAAGCTCTGGAACTTGCTGCCAGATGATGGGATAATGGCAGTTAGTGTATCTGGGTTTAAAAAAAGGTTTGGACAAGTTCCTGAAGGAAAAGTCCATAGTCTGCTATTGAGATAGACATGAGGGAAACCACTGCTTGCCCTGGGATTGGCAGCATGGAATGTTGCTACTAATTGGGTTTCTGCCAGGTACTTGTGACCTGAATTGGCCACTGTTGGAAACAGGATACTGGGCTAGGTAGACCATTCCTCTAACCCAGTATAGCTATGTTTTTATGTTCTTAATGTGCAGTCCCCACCCATTCTATGCCTTTGCCTGCATTAGTTGTTTAATGCAGAAATTACAATGAACTAATTCTTATCATGGGTCCATGTTGTTAGTGTGTGGTAGATCCCGCGCTAAACAGCTAACAGAGCTTAGCAAATAGGCCCCTGAATTACAAAGCATTGTTCAATAAAACTGAATGAGATATATTCGAATACTGAGCCTGTTTTTTTCTGATTGATCTTCACGTTTTGCCTAAATGACAGATGGAAAGTGTCAAGAGTGTTTGTTACAATTAATTACATGCATAAAGACCCAAAACTAATTGTCTAAAGTGTTTATTTGTGTTTGATATTAATTAAAGCATCTTTTCCATGCTGTTCTTGTTTGCTGAAATGAAATTCTAAACTCCAGAGCTTTGGAAATGCTCTTATCTTGAAAAATGCATTATATAAAGTTGGTTGATATGGTAGGCATAGGTCCTCTCTGGATTTTGATTTTAAAAACACTGAACTTCAACAATGGTACAATATGAAACACGTTACATGTTTATTTTTTTATGATATGCCTTAGGACTACAAGGAATAAAGTGGGTTTTATTTTATATAGTAACACCATCATAACAATAAAAAAGGAGTCATTTGATGGTTTACTTATTCCTTATAACCTTTAGAATGTGTCAAGCCTTTTTTAAAGTGTTTGCTTGAGGCTGTAGTTTTACAAGCTGGGCTATAGATTGGTCAAGCCCCTCAATTCTTGACCCTGAATTGATTTAGGAACAGTACAGCTGGCTTTTGTCCAAGCAGACAAAACTGCTCCTAGGTACTTTTACTATCTTTTCTAAACTCATAGTCCACCTCCCACAAAATTGCATAATCCCATTTCTCATGTTGCTCTGTCAAATAGTCCTCACACTGGGAACTTTTTCATATTCTCATTAAAAACAACACATAAGCTATATATTCATTTAAAATTACCTTAAAATTACTCATCTGATGTGCTAATTTAAGGCAAATTATATTTCTAATATATCATTCTTTGTTATATTTAAGGATCCTTTTAACTAAACTAAAAAGGTTAACCAGGATCAAGTATTCCCTATAGGCATCCAGAACTACAATACAGTACTTTATGTTCTCAAGAGAAAATAACATTTAAGCTGAAAGGTACTTACATAGTAGCAAAGCAACATAGTAAATGACAGCAGATAAAGACCTGTACGGTCCATCCAATCTGCCCAACAAGATAAACTCATTTTACATGGTATGTGATACTTTATATGTATACCCAAGTTTGATTTGTCCTTGCTACTGTTCTTGTACTAAAAATTCTGAAGCTAATGTCGAAACCCCTTAAAATTTACACTCCAGCCCATCCATATCTATTCAGTCACGATCAGGGTACAGACCGTAGAAGTCTTCCCAGCACTGGATTTGCTTCCCAATTACCGGTGTTGCCACCCAATCTCCTCTAAGATTCCGTGGATCCATTCCTTCTAAACAGGATTCCTTTGTGTTTATCCCATGCAAGTTTGAATTCCATTAATGTTTTCATCTCCACCACCTCTCACGGGAGGGCAACCCATGTATCCACTATCCTCTCCATGAAAAAATACTTCCTGACATTACTCCTGAGTCTGCCCCCTTTCAACCTCAATTCATGTCCTCTACTTCTACAGCCTTCCCGTCTTAGGAAAAGGTTTGTTTGCGGCATAATACCTTTCAAATATTTGAACGTTTGAATCATGTCATCCCTGTTTCTCCTTTCCTCCAAGGTATACATGTTCAGGTCAGCAAGTCTCTCCTCGTACGGTTTGCAATGCAAATCCCATACCATTTTTGTAGCTTTTCTTTGCACCACTTCCAGTCTTTTTACATCTTTAGCAAGATACGGCCTCCAAAACTGAACACAATACTCCAAGTGGGGCCTTACCAATGACTTGTGGAGGGGCATCAACATTCTTCTGCTGGTTATACCCCTCTCTATGCAGCCTACCATCCTTCTGGCCACAGATGCCACCTTGTCGCATTGTTTCTTCACCTTCAGATCCTCGGACACCATCACCACAAGGTCTCTCTCCTAAGTCAAGTTTAGTAATCTCTCCGCTCCTATCCGGTATCTCTCATTTGGATTTCTGCACCCCAAGTGCCTCACTCTGCATTTCTTGGCATTAAATTTTAACTTAATATAAATTCTTAGGGTTCTAATCTTATTGTCTGGTATTATATTTTATCAAACTCACAAATTCATACCAGTTATTTATTTTCTAATATACGAACCAGCATCTTTCCCCATCTCTCAACCCCTTCCCATCCCCCGTATACCTTTAAAACTGTTCATCACCCCGGAGGTAACCAGCAGCAAACAGTGATTCTAACCCACTACTCACACCAGCATCAGTGCCTTCTCTGTGCCCTCGTGAATGTGTTGGAATCACTGCTTGTCGCCAGTGACCTCCACACTAACTGCTGGATTCTATATATTGTGCCTTAATTTCTGTGCCGAAATCGAAGAGTATTCTATAACAATGTATGTAACTTAATTGGTTAACTAGCTGTCAATTGGATGTTAACAAGCAATTATCAACACTAATTGACATTAATTAAGATTTATGAGCACAACTCGCTAAGCCTATTCTGTAACATGGTGTGCATAAATTCTAAGTCGCATAGTTGAAAAGGGGGCATGGTCATAGGCGGGGGGCATGGTCATTTCTAAAATCTATGTGCATTGTTATAGAATACACCCTCACTATGCCTAATTTAGATGTTGGGATTTATGCCAAGTAAAACATGGCATAAATGTCCGCAACTAAATTTGGTCGCATGCAGAAGCGCTCAGCGTAATTCTATGTACTATGCGGAAATTGAAACCTATTCTATAAAATTTAGGGGTGCTTTAGAGAATAAGCCTAGGCGTATTTTTTTTCCGCACAGAATTTTCAGGCACCATATATAGGATCTAGCCCTAAACACCTAATTTGGTTTAGTAAATAAGTTTCTAATGGTATATGCATATAAAATGCTGAAAAAACATTAAAGCTTAGAGATTCAGACTTACCCTATTCATACGGAGTTCTTCTACTATTTCTAACAAGTTTGTTTTAAATTCTAGCAGCTGTATTGAAAGCAATGTGTCTGAGGAACACTGGAAAGCACAAGAAGATGCTTCTGTCTTTATGAAGTCTTCTTCCATTCTAAAATATTATGTTTAAAATACAAAGAAACAAGAATACTTGTTGCTACTGTGAACTTAAATTGTTCTATGATCTTTTACATTTCTCTTCACAATACACATAAATACAAAGTTGTACTACCCATGCTGCCAGCACACCCTTCCGGGGAAGGATGTGGTGGCAGCAGCAGCAGCAGTGGCCGAAGTCATGGCTGGCCTGGGATGACCCACCAGCTGCTATTTTCAGTTTTGGTTCCAGTTCCGGCTAAAACTGAGCATCGGATTTTGGCTACAGATTTGGTTTCAGCTGGAAACAAAATGACCAGTTTCAGTCGGCCTCTAGGGTGAGAGGCAAAGATTAGTTGGGGAGGCAATGAATACAAAATGTTTAAATGGGCAACTTGAAAGTGGATGATATACTAGAAATAGGAGATGAGGAAGAATAATATACAGGTAGGAATGGGAGGAATAGTGAGGTAAGTGCAAGAAGTAAAAAACTGGCAAATAGGTGAACAACAGAGACTTAGGATGGGGAAGGAGAAAAGGAAGAATAAAATGCAGCTACATGTGGGTTAAAAAAAAAGATGATGAGAGAAATGGAGAAAAAATGAGACAGAAGGATCACAGTCAGAGTTAGATATGAGAGAAGAGAAGAAGATGGACAGTGAAAAGCAGAAATTAGAAAATTAAATCCTGAAAAAGGACACGAGAAAACCGAGATGTCTAATCTAATATGTAATTTATAGACCACACTAGTACCAGCATGAGGTTCAAGGCAGTTTACAAAAAAAGAAGACTCAAAACAAACTAGAGGAACTACATAATCAAAAATAAAATAATCAAAATTTATCAAATAAAAATGTTATAAGGAGAGACCAGGACCAACCCAAGTGGAAAAACAAAATGGTCAGACAACAATGGTACAAAAAGATTTGATTTTTAATATTTAGAGAAATGAAATGTCAGCTTTGATAATGTAGATTTTTTGCATGTTATTCTATATAGAAGGAAATGTGTTTCTGTTTCTCTTTTTCAGCTTTCCAGTTTTCATAATCTGGTTTCTTGGGTTTTCAACTTCATTTTTTGTCTAGTTTTCCATTGCTCATAATCTGGTTTCTTGGGGTTTCAATTTCATTTTTTTGTCTAGGTATTTGATTCTTATCTGTAGTCTCTTTTTTTTTTTATTAGGTGACAGTCTGTGATTTCCTTTTTTTAACCACAGAGTAGGATTCTTGTAACATGCAGATTCTGTGTACGATTGCTCTCTTTTTCCAGCTGGTGTCCTAGAATATTTGTAGCTTGAGTGACTGTTTAACGTTTTGTGTTTAACGTTTTGTTTTACTTCTCAGTGGCTGCTAGTGGAGAAGTTTGTATTGCTTTCACTGATGTGACATCATAGTTTGAACAGAATGTTTCTGTAATTCCATCCTCTACATTTCGGAAGGTGATGTTTACCATAGTGGGACCTACACTTTGGAATATTTTACCTATACTTTTACATACGGAGCCTTCTCTCTCCTCATTTAAGGTTTTAAGTAGAGGAGTGTGGTAGCCATGTTAGTCCACTCTTAAGGTTATCAATAGAAATCAAACAAAATAAAACTTGGAAAAGAAAATAAGAAGATACCTATTCACACACCTATTTCAGTCGGCTTTCATTAGCTGATTTTTTTTCTGTCGGACTTCTTTAGTCTTAGTATTCTATGAGATGCAGTACGTTTGTTTTTGTTTTTATTGTATTTGGTTTACTTTTCCCTGTTCTTTCCTGTTTATATTGTAATTTTTCTGACACACTGTATTTTGATGTATGTTAAGAGATTTTAATGTATGTAAATCACTTTAATGGCATTGCCCTAAGCAATTAATCAAATAAATACAACCTTGAAACTTGAACCTACCTGTTGCTGCAAATTTTATTGGTTGATTTGGGAATGTTCCATGTAAATGAATACTTATACTCTATGGGGGCAATTTTATAGGTGGGCACCACAATTTGCGTGTGCTAATGCTCCACTATAAGTACCAATTCTATAAGGGCATCTGTGCACCAAGATGCCATTAGAGAATACTAGTTTAACTTGGCATTGATGCAGCTGAAGTTATGCAAGATCTATAGTAGGTGTTACCTGTTTATGGCTAAATGTGGCACTTTAGCATGTAACTTAGTTAGTGTATGCCCCTTGCACTTATACACTAACCCCACCTAATTCTATAAGTCACCAAAAATTGTGCATGCAAATTTGCACACACAGTTTAATTGAATAACAAGCTAATCAGAGCCAATAATTGGCTTTTTAGCAAGCTATTATTGGCACTAATTAGATTTAATTGGAACTTGCGCATGTAAATTTAGGCACGGGATCCACGACTAAATTTTACACTCAAGTTTAAAAAAAGGGGTACGGAAATGGGTCATGAACATTCTTAGCATTTACATGTGTTGTTATAGAATACGGGGGATACCTGCCCAATTAGGCGCATACATTAGCACCACATTTCAGTTGGTGCAGATGGCCATGTCTAAAGTTAGGTGTGATTCTCAGACGTAAGTACTATTTTATAAACTGCACCTAAGAACAGCTTATAGAACAGCGCTTTTTTGGCACTATATACAGAATTCACTGCTAAGCTATTTGTGTGTGTAAATTATAGAATAATGCTTTAGCGCACATGTGCATTATATGCGCATAAGTGCTAGTATTCTATAACATGTGTGCACAAATGGCACCTAACCTAATTTATTACAGTTGTGTTCTAACCACTACCATCATCCACCCAGTACTGACAGCAAGCCTCATAAAACACACAGAAACCTGATTCACAGCTCTGCATTTCCCACAACTCAATACCATCACTTCTTTATATATAACTCACTGTTTCTTCCTCTTCCAATCCAAATCCCCATGAAGGTGTATCACACAGTGTCCATTACAGCCAGTAATAAATAAAAGTTGCTTACCTGTAACGGTAGTTCTCCTTGGCCAGATGATCTTGCAGCGTGAAGTGACTCTCCCATGACGTCACTAACCCGGACTAATACCAAAGCATTAAAGCTTGTAAAGCCATATTACAGAACACATGCGTGCAGATTCCCGCTCTAGTCAACACAATATAATGTCACACAAGATCCGCCCCCTTTCAGTTTGATACGGTAGCTGGCGGCAACTTAAGGGAGGGTTGGGAGGGATTGTGTGGCTGCAAGATCATCTGTCCAAGGAGAACTATCGTTACAGGTAAGAAACTTTTATTTCTCCCTGGAAAGAGTATTTTGCAGCCACACAAGTGAAGATTCCCAAGCTACACAGGTAGCAGATTAAAAGACATACATATGCATACTCAAATAAAAGTGCAAAAAAGGTATCTGGTACCTGTGCCAGGAGGAGGTGGTAGTTGATGCCTCAGATTATGGAGGAAAGGACAGCATAACCAAAGGCTGCATCAGCAGATGACGCTGTATCGATGCAATAGTGTTTCATAAAGGTGTGCATAGTTGACCACGTAGCTTCTCTGCAAATGTCCTGTAAAGAAGTTCTTTGCAAATGAGCCTTTGTGGCCGCCATGGCTCTGATATTATGAGTTGTGACACAAGGAATGGTTAAAGGATCAGATGTTTCTGAAAGTTGATAACATAAGGTGATACAATTTGCAATCCATTGAGAGAGTTACTTTCATCACTGGTTGCAGTTGGAGAGTAGACCGAAGTGACAAGAATAACTGAGTAGGTCTGTTCATGGATTTGGTTCTATCCAAATAAATGGTTAGGGCACGCAGACAATCTAGAGTATGAAGTTTCTTGTGAGCCTCCAAGGCATGCGGAGAATAAAATGTTGAAAGTACTATTACTTGATTTAAATAAGAAGGTGAAACTATCTTAGGTAAGAAGTTCAGGTGAGTGCAAAACAAGACTTTATCATGAAGTAATTGTGTGTATGGAAGGTAGTGGACTAAAGCCTGTATCTTGCCAATACGGCGTGCTGAAGTTAAAGTTACCAAAAACAAGGTTTTCCAGGTAACATATTTGAGTTCTGTGCTGCGAAGTGGCTCAAATGGAGAAGTCATAAGTGCATTGAGCACTAAATTAAGGTCCCACACTGGTGTTGGTGAGCGAATTGGAGGGTATAGATGCATGAGCCCTTTAAGGAATCTTTTTGAAATAGGATGCTGCATAAGGGTCAAATTGCCAACAGGGTCATGGAACACTGAGAGAGCTGATAAATGCAATCGCATCAAAGAGTATGATAACCCTGATTATGAAATATGGAGAAGATAGTCCAACAGATGAGATATTGGGACAGTCTCGGGGTGGAGATGGTAACATGAACACCAGTTGGAAAAGCGTGTCCATTTTGCTCTGTAAGATTTTACAGTGGAGTCCTTCCTAGAGGCGAGGAGAACTTCAAGAACACCTTGCGAGAATATCATGATTGATTGGATCTGATCAGCCAAGCTGTGAGCCGGAGAGAAGCGAGGTCTGGGTGTAGAAGACTGCCTTGTTGTTGGGATATGAGGTCTGGTTCCAGAGGAAGTGGAAGCGGAGGTTGTAAAGCGAGGTTTAGCAGAATTGTGAACCATGCTTCTCATGGCCAGTATGGAGCTATCAACAGGAGAGATGCTTGCTCTGATTTCACTTTCTGGAGCGTTTTGGAGATGAATGGAATTGGAGGAAAAGCATAGAGGAGGCCTTCTGTCCATGGAATCTGGAACGCATCTTCTGCTATTCTATTCGGACTGGGAAACTTTGAGCAAAATTTCTGACATTTGGCGTTTAGAGGGGGATGCAAATATAATCAACTATAGGATGACCCCACCAGCTGAAGAAGGCGTGCGTAACAGTGGTCTTGAGTGACCACTTGTGTGGTTGAAGTTTTCTGCTGAGTCTGCTAGAGCATTTTGCACCCCGGGTAGGTAGGATGCCGAGATTGTGGACTGGAGACTTAAGACCATATGCCAGATTGTAGAGCTTCCCTGCACAGGTTGCGGGAACTGGTACCCCCTTGTTTGAATCTTGGTTGTCTGTTCAAACGTGAATATTTTGATGAGACAGGTGAGACTGAAATGCCTGAAGAGCTAGCTTGATTGCTCATAGCTCCAGGAGACTGATACTTCCTCGGGAGACCAAAGACTTTGTGTCTTGAAAAAATTAATGTGTGCTCCCCAACCCTGTTTGGTTACATAAACAGAAGATGGAACAAGACGAAACGGCATACCCTGAAGGAGATGTGGGGTATGAGTCCACCATTGCAGAGAAGTCTTTAGACGGTAAGCTCTATTTTTGCTGATAGGGTGAAGGACTTGGATCCGTCTGTGTCTCAGGTGCCATTGCAAAGGCCTCATATACAGCCTTGCTAAAGGTACCACCGGTATAGTAGCTGCCATATGACCCAGGACTAATAATATTCATGCCATTGTGAATGACGCTTGAGTCAAGTAAGATATGAGAATGTGAATTTGCATGGCTTTGTTGAGCGGCAAGTAAGCTAAATCTGGGGTATATGAATAACAGCCCCTATGAATTTGATTCTTTGAACTGGAAGAAGTTGAGATTTTTCTGAGTTGATGAGAAAACCGAGAATCTTGAGGAGAGACGTGGTCTTCTGCAATGTTCGGAGAGCATCCAGAGTAGTTGGTGATGAGCTCAGTCAATCGTCTAGGTAAGGGAAGATCGTTATTCCCTGTTGTCGAAGATGAGCTATGATCGTGACAACACATTTTGTGAACACTCTCAGCACTGAAGAGGCCGAAAGGGAGAACATGAAATTGGTAATGGTTAGATCCCAATTGAAAACGAAGATACTTCCTTGAAGAATGGTGAATTGGAATGTGCAAATATGCATCCTGTAGGTCGAGAGACACTAGCCAGGCATTTTGATCTAAAAGTGGGGAAATCATTTGGAGAGTTGTCATTCAGAATTTTTCTTTTTTTGATAAGTTTGTTTAGGGATTGTAAATCTAGAATAGAACATAGGCCACCCTTCTTTTTCGTGATAAGAAAGAATTTGGAATAAAACCCTGTGTTCCAGTGAGATTCCTGTACCTGTTCGATTGCATTGATCTGCCGGAGATTGATTTCTTCCTGAAGGGTATTGAGGTGACAGGAAGGATCCATGGAGGTGACAATGTGAGTGTGAGGTGGAGGGTTTGCAAAGTGGAGACAGTATCCCTGTTGCACAATTGAAAGAACCCATCTGTCCGGTGTTATTAGGGAACACTGTGGAGCGAAAAATTGAAGTTGGCCTCCAACTGGGATCTCTAGTGTGATTGCCGGGTCAAAAAGAAGATAGCGGTTTAGGCGCAATACAGGGTGATGGCTTAGGTGTTCTTTTTTGTCTATATGACCTCTTTGATTGCTGAGGTCTGTTTTGCTTATTGTTGTACTTGTAGTTTGAGTTGCACCTATTGAAAGGGAATTGCTTACGAGAATCATATCTCTTTTTAGATGTGTAGTATAATGAACGTTGAAAAGAAGATCTAGTTTGGTTCAAATTGTCATCTTCCAATGTGTCTAGGGTTGTGCAATCTTGTTTGATGCTATCTATAATCTCTTTAACCGTATCACCAAAGAGGTTATTTCTTGTACAAGGCGCATCAGCTACACGGCTGTGAACATCTTCGCATAGACCTGATGCCTTTAACCAAGCCAAACGCCTGGTGGAAATGCCCACTGCAGCATCTCTAATTGAAGTGTCGTAAGAGTCGTGGGCTGCTCAGATTAAGTTAGTTGCACACTCCTCAAGGTTTTGTAGTAGTGGTCACAATTGACGTTGTATTGTAACTGGGAGAGAGTCAACCACTTTGAAAAAATTGTCCAGTATGGTGAAATGATAATCAGTATAATTTAAAAAATGGAGCCCTATCCAGGCATTGAGCATGGCACTTTGATACATTTTCTTGCCTAATAAGTCCATTAGTTTCATCTCTTTAGTTGGTGGAAAATTAGAGTGGTCCCGTGCATGCTTACGCATGGCCGAATGTACTACAATGGACTGATGAGACAACTGAGGCTTACCAAATCCCAAAATTACTACTACTACTACTACTATTTAGCATTTCTATAGCGCTACAAGGCATACGCAGCGCTGCACAAACATAGAAGAAAGACAGTCCCTGCTCAAAGAGCTTACAATCTAATAGACAAAAAATAAATAAAGTAAGCAAATCAAATCAATTAATGTGAACGGGAAGGAAGAGAGGAGGGTAGGTGGAGGCGAGTGGTTACAAGTGGTTACGAGTCAAAAGCAATGTTAAAGAGGTGGGCTTTCAGTCTAGGTTTAAAGGTTGCCAAGGATGGGGCAAGACGTAGGGGCTCATGAAGTTTATTCCAGGCGTAGGGTGCAGCGAGGCAGAAGGCGCGAAGTCTGGAGTTGGCAGTAGTGGAGAAGGGAACAGATAAGAAGGATTTATCCATGGAGCGGAGTGCACGGGAAGGGGTGTAGGGAAGGACGAGTGTGGAGAGATACTGGGGAGCAGCAAAGTGAATACATTTATAGGTTAGTAGAAGAAGTTTGAACAGGATGCGAAAACGGATAGGGAGCCAGTGAAGGGTCTTGAGGAGAGGAGTAGTATGAGTAAAGTGACCCTGGCGGAAGATGAGACGGGCAGCAGAGTTTTGAACCGACTGGAGAGGGGAGAGGTGACTAAGTGGGAGGCCAGCAAGAAGCAGATTGCAGTAGTCTAAACGAGAGGTGACAAGGGTGTGGATGAGGGTTTTGGTAGAGTGCTCGGAAAGAAAGGGGCGGATTTTACGGATGTTGTAAAGAAAGAAACGACAGGTCTTGGCGGTCTGCTGGATATGAGCAGAGGAGAGAGAAGAGTCAAAGATGACCCCAAGGTTTCAAGCTGAGGAGACAGGGAGAATGAGAGAGCCATCAACAGAAATAGAAAACGGGGGGAGCGGGGAGGTGGGTTTGGGGGGGAAAATGAGAAGCTCGGTTTTGGTCATATTTAATTTCAGGTGGCGTTGAGACATCCAGGCAGCAATGTCAGACAAGCACGCTGAAACTTTGGTTTGGATGCAAGGTGAGATATCAGGGGTAGAAAGGTAGATTTGGGAGTCATCAGCATAGAGATGGTAGGAAAAGCCATGGGATGAGATTAATGAACCAAGGGAAGAAGTGTAGATAGAAAAGAGGAGGGGACCAAGAACAGAACCCTGAGGTACGCCGACAGGCAGAGGGATAGAAGTAGAAGAGGATCCACCAGAGTGAACACTAAAGGTGCGGAGGGAGAGGTAGGAAGAGAACCAGGAAAGGACAGAGCCCTGGAATCCAAGAGAAGTATGCTGTGATCGACAGTGTCAAAAGCAGCGGAAAGATCAAGAAGAATGAGGATGGAATATTGACCTCTGGATTTAGCCAGTAATAGGTCATTGGAGACTTTAGTAAGCGCAGTTTCGGTTGAGTGGAGAGGGCGAAAACCAGATTGTAATGGGTCAAGAATAGCATGTGAGGAGAGAAAATCAAGGCAGCGGCGGTGAACAGCACGCTCAAGTAATTTGGAGAGAAAAGGAAGGAGGGAGATGGGTCGGTAATTAGAGGGACAAGTAGGGTCAAGTGAAGGCTTCTTAAGGAGAGGTGTGACCACGGCATGTTTAAAGGCAGCAGGGACAGTCGCAGTGGAAAGTGAGAGGTTGAGAATGTGACAGATAAAAGGAATAAGAGCAGGACAGATGGCATTAAGAAGGTGGATGGGAATGGGATCAGAGGAACAGGTGGTACATTTTGAGGAAGAAAGGAGAAGTGTTGTTTCCTCAATAGTGACTTCAGGAAAGGAGGAAATGTCCTGAACTTTGTATTTTGTATCTAGACTTTTGTTTGTTGGTGTAGAAGTTGAAGGTGTAAACCAAATAAGTTTATGTTGATCTGCTAGAACATCATATAACGGCAAAGCTATTATTTCTTTTGGCGCTTCCTTGTAGCGAAGATCCTGTAATTTCTTTGGACGTGGATCAGGCTGAGAAGTTGAATGAATTTCTAAGGCCGATGCCAACTTTAGGAGAAATTTTGGATAAGATGTAACCTCAGGTTGAGAGGATTTAGATGGTTGCAGAGGAGAGGGATCTGAAGGTAGATCCGGTGTGTCCACACTGCGATCTGAAGGACGATCAGGAGAGGAACACCTGGAGTGATCCTGAGAATGCATAGGAGAAGAGTCATAGTCTGAAACAACTTCTGCTGCCATAGATTCTGATGTAGACACTGACCATGAACATTTTCTATGAGAAGGACCCGAACGTGGCAGGGCAACTACAGGGTCCGAAGGTATCTGAGAAGTAAAGTTCGGGTGGTGATACTGTTGGTTTTGATTTTTTAACAAAAAATCACGGAGATGGAAAAGATCCTAATTAGGTTGTGCCACTTGAAAAGAAGAGGAGACATTGCCAGTATATACTGTGTCTAAACCAACTGGTTTATGTAAAGAAGAAACATCTTTATTCTCACTCTGCTGCTCCCCAGTATCTCTCCACACTCATCCTTCCCTACACCCCTTCCCGTGCACTCCGCTCCATGGATAAATCCTTATCTGTTCCCTTCTCCACTACTGCCAACTCCAGACTTCGCACCTTCTGTCTCACTGCACCCTACGCCTGGAATAAACTTCCTGAGCCCCTACGTCTTGCCCCATCCTTGGCCACCTTTAAATCTAGACTGAAAGCCCACCTCTTTAACATTGCTTTTGACTCGTAACCACTTGTAACCACTCACCTCCACCTACCCTCCTCTCTTCCTTCCCGTTCACATTAATTGATTTGATTTGCTTACTTTATTTATTTTTTGTCTATTAGATTGTAAGCTCTTTGAGCAGGGACTGTCTTTCTTCTATGTTTGTGCAGCGCTGCGTTCGCCTTGTAGCGCTATAGAAATGCTAAATAGTAGTAGTAGTAGTAGTATTCTTTGTGGTCTGCCTGCATTCTGAAGAGAGAGATGGCATCTCAAGTGGAGAGGTTTGTGCATGAGTAGGAGAAGAGGAGCCATAAGTTTGCTGAGATGAAGCATTATGCTGATGAGAAGGGGAGGAGCTAACTCTATGTCAATGAGAAGGGGAGGAGCCAGCTCTGTGATTATGAGAAGGCGAGGAGTTATGTCGGTGCCGACAAGAAGGAGAAGAGCTACTTCGGTGCTTAGAGTGGTGATTAGAATGACGGTGCCAACAAGAGTGAGCTCGGTGTCACTGAAGCTGGGAAGAGTCAGATCGGTGCCAATGAAACTGAGGAGATTCAGTGCCATGCTGAAGAGCAGTGAGCATTCTAGCTTGTTTAGCAGGAGATTGTGTCAGCTCCGATGTAGGAGATAGGAGGGACGTGCACTAATGCTGAGTCTTGGCACCGACAACTGATATGGCAAGTTGTGGTGGCAGAGACTGAGAAGAGATTGACAGCAGCTGATCCATCTGCTGATTCTGGAGAGAAACTGCAGGATCTGGATCTTTAAAAGCCAGAAGCTCATCTGAATGTTTTCTTTTGCATGTAGCTTTTCTGATATCTTGCTTAGAAGATGTCTGATGAAGTAACTTGTCGGCGATGGCTCTAGGTCTCTAATTTTACATGTTTGAGAGAGCATGCTAGCACACTTGTCATAGTTGGAATCTAAGTGTGCCTTCCCTAAGCACCGAACACACTGATCGTGAGGGTCTGAGTTAGACATTTTGTTTTTACAGTCGCTGCAGCATTTGAAACCCTGCTTCTTTGATGAAATGACAGGGAATATAATAGCGGCTAAATTAAATTACTTGAAGGATGAATGTGGAATTGTGAAAATAGAAAAAAACACAAAATTGAAAATAATTAAATTATTTGCAAGAAAAAACTGCACTGTGAGGAGATATTGAGTCAACGGTTCTGACCATTAGGGTGGAAAGAAATAATCTGAAAGGGGGCGGATCTTGTGTGACATTACATTGTGTTGACTAGAGCAGGAATCAGCACGCATGCGTGTTGTAATATGGCTTTACAAGCTTTAATGCTTTGGTATTGGTCCGGGTCAGTGACGTCGCAGAAGAGTCACTTCACTTGTGTGGCTGCAACGTACTCTGTCCAGGGAGAACATACTGTGCATAGGACTAAGAGCTAGCCAGTTACAACAGCCATTCCAATTCTCCTCCTATGTCAAACCCATGGGGAGCAGGGCATAAGGCTACCAGAGAAGCTGGCTATAAAGGCAATCTATCCCCACAGCCGTCTCATCCCTCCTCCTGTATTGGAAGAGGGATGGGGTTGTTAGAGACCATGTTAGACCTAACTAACACCCAGGATTGCTGTGGGTGCTCAGACTCCCCATCAGCCCCACCCTCTCCTCCTAAGTAGCAACCATGGAAGAAGGGGACAGAGTTGTCACTAAGAATGTGAACTTTTATGTGTTGTTCTTGATGGTTGACTAACAAATCATAACAGTCAGCATTCTTCTGGAATGTGATCCTAGCAGAGCAACTCAAAGCATTAAAATGGGAAAACAAGAACTGAAAAGAGGATGCATCCTGTACTTTCAAATGCAATACCTGCCAAGTATCCCTTCATCATAGACCTTATCCCTCAAATGATCTCCTCCCAAGTCCATTCTTCTACTCTCTCCTCTCCAAATCAATTATGGGTCCTTTGCTTTCCGTCCAAGAGACTGAACCCCAGTACCCACACTCCCTGTCCTCCTCTTCCTCTGGAATTTAATTCCCAGAATCCACATTCCCTCTTCTCTTCCTCTGGAATTTAATTCCCAGAATCCACACTCCCTCTTCTCCTCTTCCTCTGGAAATTAATTCCCAGAATCCACACTCCCTCATCTCCTCTTCCTCTGGAAATTAATTCCCAGAATCCACACTCCCTCTTCTCTTCTTCCTCTGGAGTTTAATCCCCAGAATTCACACTCCCTCTTCTCCTCTTTCTCCTCTTCCTCTAGAATTTAATTTCCAGAATCCACACTCCCTCATCTCCTCTTCCTCTGGAATTCCCAGAATTCAAACTCCCTCTTCTCTACTTCCTCTGGAGTTTAATCCCCAGAATCCACACTCTCTCTTCTTTCCTCCTCCACAATTTAATCTGAATTCACACTCCCTCCTCTTCTCTTCCTCTGGAATTTAATTCTCAGAATCTACACTCCCCCTTCCAACAACTTAATCCTCAGAATTCATACTCCCTCTTTTTCTCTTCCTCTGGAGTTTAATCCCCAGAATTCACACTCCCTCTTCTCCTTTTCTTAATCTCCAGAATTCAAACTCCTTCTTCTCCCCTCCTCCATAACTTAATTTCCAGAATTCAAAATCCCTCTTCTCCTCTTCCTCCACAACTTAATCTTTAGAATTCACACTCCTTCTTCTCCTCCGCCGGTACTTAACCCCCAGACCTCACACCCCTTCTTTTTCCCTTCACAGTTTATTCTCAGATCTCACACCCCGTCTTTTCACCTTCCTTCACGGTTTATCCTCAGACCTCACACACCCGTTCTTCTTCTGCCCTTCCCTCACATTTCAGTCTGGTTTCCCGCGCTTCGCTTTCCTCCAGGCAGCCCGCTCACTGACTGCGCCTGCGTGCCTCTCTAACAACAAAAGGTGCGCGTCTGTATCAGGCGCTGGCGCCGGGGTCGGGTGTCATCACCAAGGAGGTTGAAAAAAACAGAAGCCGCCGGGGTGTTCCTATCTAGTCCATTATACGGACTGAAGCCAGTAGGCGGAGCTTGCCGGCAGTAGGCGGAGCTTTTGTTCACCCAAAACAATAGCAAAAGATTATTAAAAATAATTGCATGGTCCATCTGTAAAAAGTCTAAACCTGTTCCAGCTGGATAGGCAGTGCCTTAGACGGTGGAGGACAAAATATTTTGTTTTCTTTTTTACTTATTTGACAGCTTTTTAATTTATTTGAAAGCTTCCCCTATCTAGATATGAATATCATGAAATTAAAATTGAATATCACTAAAACAACTTAAAAAATTATTATAGCTGGTAGAAAAAGCAGTTGTAACCTCTGTATTTTGTGCTCATTTTTCTACACTGTTCTATGCCATACAATACAGATGGGGAGATTTCAGTGAGGATATCCTGTTTCTTGATGGGTTCGTCTTAACTGTTGTTGTAATCCGCCTTGGGAAGCCTGGTGTTATAAAGATGAAATATACTGAAATTAAATGGAAGTAAAATTAAACTATCTGTTTATTGGGGCACATGGAATCATATCTGCATCTGTTTTGTAGAAGCTTGCTGTTTAGATACACAAATGGATTATTCTGTTTTGAACATGTTTCAGGGACAAGTGGTTTTATAAGTAAAAATAAAAATATATGTTTTGTTTCATACAGATCTCTTTTATTTAAACATAACTAAATGGGCTATAAGCCCTTAATGCAGTCCATTGGTTTTCTTATATTTTGTTCTTGTGATGACTTATAATGTGCCAAAACTGAATTCTCATCTCTTCTATCTGGTCGATAATAAAAGGAGCTCATTGTGAACACTATCCACCCTAAAAGGTTGTTTTGTGGCTGTACATGAGGAATTGTGATACTGAATAAATAAGTGTATGTTTGTATCCCTAATCGTGCATCCAAAGGTTATATAATCCTTTCAAGATACCCTGTTAATCATTTAACTTATTAGTGCAACATAACCACAGAGGCATGGTACGGTTGCATTTTCAATCTGGTAATACTAGGGCCCAGCTAAGGAACAGGTTTTTTTGAGTTATGCTTTACTGGACCAAACTTGCTTTCTTTGTGCTATCACCATCCAGCTGGATAGGCAGTATCTTAAAAGGTGGAGGATAAAGGAATTATTTTAATATTTATATCCCATATTATCCCAAGCAAACTCGGGTTCAATGTGGCTTACATTTGAAAATACAGTGAAATAGAATAGTAGAATTCAGTTATATCATGAGATCAAGTACATGGATATGTCTGAAACATTTAACAAAGATGAGATTACCATATATACCCAGCTGGGCATTTTAACATATGTCCTTTAATAATGCCGCATGTTCAGAAATCATAGCCATAAATATAGACAGTCAAATATTGTCACATGCATACACCAGAACAGGCATCCAAAATTTCATTTTTATTTTCTCGTTTCCATCTTCAAAAATTCCAGACAGCAGATGTATAGATCAGCAGGATCCAAAGCAGTCCAAAACAAGGAAAAACAAACAAAAAAACAACAACAAACATAGTTTATACCTAATTGTTCAACCACCCTTAGAATTCACCTTTGGGTTTAAAAAGCAAAACTATGTGCATTTAAGGACTGGATAAACTAATTAAAACAAAGTTTACAGCAAATTCCCTTAATATGTAATACTTGGAATCAATAATGAAACAGTGATCGAATATTCACATAGCAAGCAGCCTGAGCCAACAGATTTATTTTTCATTGAACATAATTAACTTTGTATGAACTTGGTAGCTAATAGTATGCTGGACTGGACAATTTTGGCACATTTAGACTGCCTCTGGACAGAAGTTCTGCATGAAGGAAGTCCCTACCACATTATTCAATACATATCTGTGAAGTAGTAGTAATAAAAAAAGCAAGTGCATTTTTATAATATACCACTGCGTTCCACAAAACAAAAAGGAGCAAGTTCCCACATGCCATCTTTTGATGTAGGCACAAGAAAACAATATGTTAAATGCTCCCAGTTTCAACCTAATTAATGTTTGTTTGCTTTTTAATTGTACTTATAAATAGTAAGTCTGATTGTTTACCTGATTCTCATAACATGATGTCTGTTTTGGTGGCCCTCTACTAGGTGAAAAAATCTCTGCATGAATACAGGGAGTCCCTATAGCCAGCCCCTCCAAATGACACAATAATTTAAAATGTAGAACAAATTAGTACTCTAAGCGATGAAACCAATTCTTCCTTTGTGTAGATTCGTATGCTGCACAAGCCAGCATGTTTGAAAATATAAGTGAGATTAAATAAAAATGCTACCAACAATAAAGAATGACAATGAGGATGCAACAGCTGATAGGTTTGCTTGTTTTGTTTTGAGTATACTAGATGACGGCTGCGCGGAGAAGAGGATACAAAGGCTAACCTGAGTGGCTTCAACTTTTTGACGTCATCCCGTCTCCTCTTTTCTTCAACCTCCTTGGGTGTCACTGCCTCCAAGCGAGGAAAATAGCGGAGGGTGAGGAGGGCGGTCACCAGGCACATCACTTCGAAGGAGAAAGGACAGGAAGAGGGAATGAGAGATTGGTAAGAGGTCATGTGTGTGTGTGTGTGTGTGAGTTCGAACCAGGGCTCAATGAGGGGTAAAAGTAGAGGGTAACTAAGATGGAGATCTGGATGGGGGGTGGGGGGAGAACCAGAGCTCAGGTGAAGAGGTAAAAGGAAGAGGGTAACTGCAATGAAGCTGAGGAGAGGGATCAGAACTAAGATCAAGTTGGAGTGAGAACCAGGGCTGAGGGGTGAAAGAAGAGGGTAACTAGGGTAGAAATAGGGGTGGGGTAAGAAGAATAAGGATAGCTGGAATGAGGAGCCAGGCCTGTGCAAATCTCATCTGTTATACCCACACCACATTATTGATGGCATCATCAAGACCTAAAGGCACCAATATCTTTTTCCAACGCCTAATGATGAACAGAAGGGTTATTGTTCTACATAGGACCAAAGGATCAAATATCTGTGACCAAAGTCAGAGATGCAAGGCACACAACACAAAATCTGCAAAGAAAGGCTTAAGAAGCTCAGAATTTATTTCCTGAAGGAAAAGTGGATGAAAGGACATTGTGATAGTATGAGTGTGCAGTCATGGTTTATGGGCCTGTGCCTAAGGTCCTTTAAACAAACAAAAGGCCAGCTAAGCCCAAGTTCTAACAAAAGCAAGTCTTTATTTCTTAGAGACACAAAATAAATGCCTGTCTATTACAGCTGGTTCATAGATACTCCCGGAACCTTTCTTCTTGTCTGGGCTTCTCTGCTTCACTCTGGGTCTAAATTTTTAAATTTCTTGTCCGGGGCCCCATCCTTGCCTTCTGCTGTGCCCCTTTTAAGGCAAGCGGAACTGTTGTCCCTTAAGGAGGACTGACAATCTCATTTATACATTATTTCACACACCCTCCCCTAGAGCTCACCCTTCTGGGTCAAGCACCTGCCGCTGCCGGCGTCCCTTCCTGAGAAAGGAAATCAACATTTTGATGGTTCTGGCCTACCCTGTATCTAAAGGATTACACTGGTGTTGGTTTCCTTATTTCAAAAGCATAGCTAACCAATAGCATTTCTACCTATTTACTCAATCCTACCTGCCATGTTATTCCTATTTGTTTAAGTACAGGCCCTTGAGTTTCAGAAGTGTTTTTTTTCTGGCCCTCTCTTTGTAATTAATTTTGAGTTAACCCACCTTGGTACTTTAGAGGCTCTGAGTTGGGATTTTTGGGGGGAGGAGGAGGGAGTTAATGAAACTTTCCTTTACTACTTATTCTTGCTCTATCTTCCCTCTCTGCAATAAGTCCATTAGGGTGCTGTTTTCCCTTCTCATTCAGATTTAGCCACCCATTATGACAATTTTATTATATTAGGTGATTTTATCTTGAATTTTAAACTTTTAATACAAGTTTTCAAACTTATATGGACTATCTGGTATTTGCCCTATAAATTACTTCTTCCACTCACTCCATGGGTCACACCTTAGATTTGTATTTCGCCTTAGACTTTGTCTCTGACAATCTACAGACAGTTTTATGATTTATTTTCTTATACCCGAAGGACTACCACAAAGTGGAGGAACATGGAACACTACGAAGAGTAGATACTGGAGGAGCAGAGTAATGTAATCAACAGGACACTTCCAGAAAAAAATACATGGACGATGGAGATATGTCAAACGCATGTTTATTACATAAAAGGACTCGACACAGTTAAAAAACTTGTGATTCTGAAAGTTAATGAAACAGTCTTTAAAAAGATTTTCTATTGCCTAGCCAGCGTGACTTATAGAACTCGGATTGCCGCATTTTTTCAAGAGTCTTTCTAAAGACTGTGACAGAACAGTGGGGCCCTTTTACTAAGGCACGCCGAAAAATGGCCTGCGCTTGTATAGGCACGTGTTTTGGACACGAACAGGTCCATTTTAGGCGTTCCTGCCAAAAAGGCCTTTTTCTGTGGCCAAAAATGGATGTGTGGCAAAATTAAAACCAGTACGCGTCCATTTGTGGCATGAGACCTTACCGCCACCCACTGACTTAGCAGTAAGGTCTCACACGTTAACCGAGCAGTAATCGTTAGCGAGCATACACTGCCGATTATTGCTGGGTAAGCGCCAGGTAAGCACCATGTGTTTTGCACACGCATCAAAAATGGAATTAACGCCTGGGGCATGTGGACAACAGCTCGTGCATTGGCAGGGCAGGTACCAAGCCAGCTAGGCATTTCATTACACTGTTTTATTAACTTGATGCTCAGAATCACAAGTGTTTTAACCATCTATGATTCAATCAGACTCTGACGCAAACACATTAGCTGAAACACGGTGCCGTGTCGAGTCCTTTTATGTAATAAACTTGCGCTTGACATTTCTCCATCGTCCACGTGTTTTTTTCTGGAAGTGTCCTATTGACTACACTACTCTGCTCCAGTTTCTTTTCTTATACCTCCATCCTGTAGATTTCTCTGAGCTTATACCTGCCAGGCTAACTAGAAATCTAGCTAAGGTTCATGCATATTCATTTATTTGGGGTTGTTCCTTTTGTCCTCTAGATTTTTCCTCTTTCTCTTTGACTGTCAAGGCAGCCATTTTGATGGTCACTATGAGTATGGCCCTAGATCAAGGGTTCTTGATCCAGTCCGCTGGTCACATGACCTGGCCCAGATGATATCAGGGATACTCCACTGATGTTCACGGTGGCTGACAGTTAAATATGCCACATCATCTAGGGCAGAGGTTCTCAACCCAGTCCTCAGGACACAGCCATGTAACATCTGGGTAAATTCTAACTACAGATCCTAAAAACTTTCTCACATCTAGGGAAAGAACAACTTAAAATTGCAGCCTGTATCTGACTGCAAAAGAAAAGTAACTAACAAAGTTGTGGAATCCATTTTTTTAGGTAATAAATCCAGAAAGAATCAGAAAGTTCACCTGTCAAACACCAGTCTGCCTGCCTACAGATGAGGTCAGCCAGAAGGTTTTAGACTATTGGTGGATTAAAGTAAGGACACTGTGACTATGATCAAATATTCGGAATGCCACCTACATAAGTTTAGCGCTTAGATTTTTGGCATTTACATGTTCAGGTGCGCACATATGCCTGTAAATGCAAGGATTTTAAACATTTATACACGTAGAGCCAGATTCAGTAAATGGTACTGAAACATCGGTGCTCAGCACTATTCGATCAAGGTCGCTCTAGGCTGAGTGCCCTTTATAGAATAGTGCATAGTGCCAATTCTAATGGCCAAATTTGGGTGCCTGCTAAAACCTGGTCTCATTCCTGGCACACATCCTTGGTATTCTATAACAGTGCACACACAAATTTTTGACACACCTCTGACCCACCCGTGCCCCTTCCATGGTCACACCCCCTTTTGGGTTGCGCGCTATGGGAATTGGGCGCCCAGTGTTATAGAACAGTGCAGCCAGATGCGCATGCAAATCCTAATTGGTGCCAATTGATGTCAATAATTAGATTGCTATATGCAATACTCAGACCGTACAAGCCAGCCCAGCACCAGCCTTAGTTGATGCAGGCCAGAGTTGCCCATCTAAGCACCACTTGACATGCAAACACATATGCAACCCTTTAAGTTTTTTTTTATATCATTCATTTTCTAATTAGAGATCCTTTGTGTTCATCCCATGCTTTTTTGAATTCCACCAGAGTTTTATTTCCCACAACCTCTCTCGGGGGGGCATTCCGGGCATCAACCACCCTCTCCATGAAACAGAATTTCCTGATATTACTCCTAAGTCTAACACCCCATAACCTCAATTTGTATCCTCTAGTTTTACTATTTTCCCTTCTCTGGAAAATATGTGTTTCTATATTAATACCTTTCAAGTATTTAAATGTCTGCATCATATTTCCCCTATCCCTCCTCCTCTAGGGTATACATATTCAGGTCTTCCAGTCACATTTTTCATATGTTTTTTGTTAGCTCCCAATTACTGCCGTTAATTCATACATTAACCAACTAAGTTGCACATGCCTCTCAGGATCGCATCCAGATTTTGGCATCCTTTATAGAATCCGGGGGTTAATGGGCACAGAAAAATTGGCCTCTTTGTTATAGGATTACACTGGACTCATAAGCTTTGCCTGATGTTGTGCAAACTGGGTAACTAACCAGTTTTCTGGAAAGTGAGCTGTAAAATGCTTGTATTCAATTCTGTTATGTACCACCTTTAATTATTTATTAAAAATTACATTTTAAATGCTCTACATTGGACAGCAAGTTAGCCTCTAAAGCAGATAGGGGTTAGAGCAATAACATAGAAGGGACAAATTGCACTGTCATTTCACTTAAATTATTTAAGTTATTTAATTTGACCTGTAGATAGTTTCTTGTCGTCTCATCAGGCCTGACTTTTAAGTGGGAGGTCTTCACTCCTGATGATTCTTTAATGGAAGCAAGGCTTTCTCCATTTAACCCACAGTGTTATCAATCATATACAGGGATAAATGAGCCCGTTAGATTTTGCCAGTATCACAAATGACACTGCGACCTGAGGCCAACATCTTTATTTGCTTCTCCAGTGATTCACTTCAGCAGATATTAACCAATTTTATAATCCATGAAAGGCAAAATTAAAGGACACCATCCATAAAACAGAATAATTCCTATCAGCAACAAAGTGATGCCTGTATTATCTTATAAATTATATGTCCATAGAGTGTGGTAAGTAATGAAGTAAAGGTGGTACTAATCAAATGCCTTGAGCAAACACTAATATGCATTTAATCACACAGCATGATGCTATTTGTCACCACACTTGAATGCATGTGTACATAAAACACACGAGTCACATCTTCTGTTATACTATAACTGCACTATTTTCACACTATCATTTAGCACAGTGGCTACTGCTAATTTCTAAAAACAGCTGAAATATTCAACACAACAAGCATATTTTAAACAGCAGAGACTAAGAGTAAACAATTTTAGACTGTGAGGTTTGTGCTAGTGCTAAGAATGGTAATAATGAGGAATGCAGCCTGTCTGTGTGGACTTCCCATTGCCCTAAATGCTGTTGTTTTGTTGAAAAAGTCATTTACTTTGTAAAACTTAAAAAAAGAAAGATGGAACGGGTATGTGTGATGACTGTTACAGCTGGCAGTGTAAAAATGAGCAGTACACTCAGATTTTGCATGGCCAGTGATGAAACATCCATTCCCAGGCTCAGAAGGGCATTAAAGAAGACCTAGGCCTGGGGATAAAAGCACAAGTGTAAAGGAGTAGCTTATTGGTTAGAGTTCTCAGCTGACAACAAAAAAGCCTGGGTCAAATCCCACTGCTGCTTCTTGTGATCTTGAGCAAGTCACTTAACCCTCTGCTACCCACTACTTATCATTTTATAGCACTACTAGATGTACACAGCACTTTACACAAACCACATAATAGTCTCTGCTCAACATAGTTTACAATCTGTTCAAGACAGACAAACAGGACAAATGGGATTAGGGAGTTATTTACTGTGGGAACGATTAAAACAAACATGGGTACTGAACAGGTGAATAGGGGGTTAAGAGTTAAAAGCAGCCTCAAAAAGATAGCCCAGATTTTAATAGGGCCAGAGATGGATGTCATCAAAACAAAATCCAGCAGTCCTAAATGGCAATCCAGTCATAGGAGCCAACTTTTCAAAATGATTGGGGGGGGTGCTTAATTTTTTTTTACAGGTGGTGCATTTCTCCCCCCCTCTCCCCTCGCCCCCCTCTCCCCTCTCCTCGCCCTCTCCCCTCGCCCCCATCTCCCCTCGCTCCCCCTCCCCTCGCCCCCTCTCCTCAGAGTTCCAGCCCTCCCTTTCCTCAGTTCCAGCCCCCCCTCTCCTCAGAGTTCCAGGCCCCCTCCCTCTCCTCAGAGTTCCAGGCCCCCCCTCCTCAGAGTTCCAGGCCCCCCTCCCTCTCCTTAGAGTTCCAGACCCCAATCCCTCCCTCCCTCCCTCCCTCCCTCCCTCCTTCCTCAGAGTTCCAGACCCCCCTCCGAGTTCCAGCCCCTCCCTCCCTCCCTCCGACTCGAGTTCCACCCTGACCTCTTCTCCCACTCCCACAACAGTCCTTTGCCTGCCCCTCGCCTTCGTGCATGCCGCCCATAACTTAAAAGTCATCTTACCGGGGTCCCGGCGGCAGCAGTAGTGAAAGGCGACAACGAGCAGGCTCGGCGAGTCGGCGCTAAGTTCAGCCTGCCTTCCCTTCTTGTTGCTTTCAGCTTTGCCTCTGGTACCGCCCTCATTTCCTGTTTCTGCAAGGGCGGGACCAGAGGCAGAGCTGAGAGCAACAAAAAGGGAAGGCAGGTTGAAGCGCCGACTCACCGAGCCTGCTCGTGCTCGCCTTTCACTACTGCTGCCGCCGGGACCCCAGTAAGATGACTTTTAAGTTATGGGCGGCATGCAGGAAGGTGAGGGGCAGGCGAAGGACTGTTGTGGGAGTGGGAGAAAAGGTTGGGCAGCGGGCTGGCTCCTGGGGAACTTCTGGTTCCGGCGGGGAAATATTGGGGGTGCTCGAGCACCCACAGCACCCACGGAGTCAGCGCCAATGATTCCAGTAGTTGAGAAGTAAAACCATAGCCTGACTTCTACGGTCTGGTACCTGAAAATAGCAAGAACAAATCAAGAACAAGTATGAGTATTTTATATCACATTAATACTCACAAAGCCCCACCACTATCAAATATTAAGTTATGCAGTTACTGATATAATCCACACAAAATATTATATCTGCATAAGTTTAAGTAATTATATATTGCATTTTAACGGACCATCAGCGGTGCTCTTCCACTGGGGAAAAACCCCTTTTGTTAAAGGAGGTGAAACACCTTATTTCGTCATCAGCCTGACTTCTTTTTGATTTTTACTATGTATTAATTCATGTACGTTTTATCACTTTATCATTTCTTCATTATAATATGTAGAATTGAATTACTAAAGGTAATTTAATATGTTTATATACTCCGAAAAGGTTTATTTCTTTTATTACTTATCTTGAAAACACTGTAGCCGGGGGGTCAATGTCTTTCAAGGCTTCCCCCTAAAACAAGTAATCAAAAAAAACCTACATATTCAATATTTTCCAGACGCGTGTAGCAGATGCACGCCAAAAATGAAATTACCACAAGAGCCACACGATAGTCGGGCAGTAAGTCCATTTTTGCACGTGTTGGGTGTGTGTAGACGCTTACGCAGCTTAGTAAAAGGGGCCCAAAAGATCTTGTCTCTTCTGGCACCTAAATGGTGGAGTGTTATAGCCATTCACCTCTGCATGAGTGAAAAGAAATCATTGACATTATATAAGAAAACTGAAATGATTTTAAATTTTCATCATTAGACATAATAGTCTGTTTGAAGAAGAAAATTCAAAGGTTGATGTGACAGTGGCAGCACTAGCCAAGCAAGTCCTTCTTTACAACAAAATTCCCGGCTATTGAACATATAACTTTATCATTATTCATCCAGAGTTTTGCATCCAAAAGGAGGGATGTATTTGGGGCATTCAGGGGTCTTCAGCACATAAGTGTATAGGGGCAATCCTTTACATAGGTGCTACAATTTATGTGCCCATTACATACTTCAATATTTAGAATAATGGTTTTTACATGTGTCTATATACACACAGACTTATAAATGCCAAGATGCCTCCTGAGCACTATTCTGTAAGTAGCTGTTTCAAATATATAAGGGTCTGTACACATGGGTGGGGCTCACACTTTACATGAGTTTATCTTGTTGGGCAGACTGGATGCACCGTGCAGGTCTTTTTCTGCCGCCATCTACTATGTTACTATGTGTAAATTCTAGAAAACTGCCATTTAAACACTCATATCAGGCATTAGGCAGTAGCATTAGCTCTAATATTCTGTAAAGGAAAGTAACCTACATTCCTTTTTTATTGTATTTATTTATTAGGATTTATTTACCGCCTTTTCGAAGGGATTCACTCAAGGCGGTGTACAGCAAGAATAGATCAAGCATGAACAATAGGCATTTACAGCAGTCAAAATATTCAAATAACAATACAAAGTATGGCATGGTGTACTACTTACAATGTCAACACAATACGTAATAGAACATTATAATTGATAGTTAAGGGTAAAGCAAAGATGGAACATATAGATAGGTAAGAGAGTAGGAAGAGTTGGAAAGTAAGGTGACTGATTTAAAGAAAGTTGCACATGAGGTCAGAGAGATGGTTAAATATTATCTCAGCTAGGGTAGGAGTGGATAAACATGTCCTGCTGCAGTATTTTTAGAAGAGGCTCCTACCAGGTGTCTTTTTATAGAATAGATTTAAATAACATATACATCTAAGCAGCAATAGTCAGGCTCTAGAGTCTAAGTTATACATCTAGATAACCCGGACAAATAGAAGGTATAACTGAAACAGCTAGGTTGGATGGCTGAGTTGGAACATAGGGGCTTGGCTGTGATGGCAGTAAGTCTCTATTACCTCATCGTATCTCGTTTTTTCCCCTGATTTCTGTACCTTTTCTTCCATTTTACTATATGAACTGCTTTGATTGCCTCAGCTTGTAAGGTCGTATTTCGGGTGTTCCAATAAACACAAACATCCCTATAGCAGGATTGTGAAGAAAGTATCTGTGCTGTCTGTTCATGCACTTAACAAAGGGCTAACTGTATGAGAAGATAGAAACATAGTAAATGACGACAGACAAAGACCTGTACGGTCCATCCAGTCTGCCCAACAAGATAAACTAATTTTACAAGGTATGTGATACTTTATATGTATACCCGAGTTTAATTTGTCCTTGCCTTTCTCAGGGCACAGACCATAGAAGTCTGCCCAGTACTATTCTTGTACTAAGTTCTGAAGCTAACATCGAAGCCCCTTAAATTTACACTCCAGCCCATCCCTTATCTATTCAGTCACAATCAGGGCATAGACCGTAGAAGTCTGCCCAGCTCCCGTTTTGTTTCCAATTACCGGCGTCGCCACCCAATCTCCGCTAAGATTCCATGGAACCATTCCTTCTAAACAGGATTCCTTTGTGTTTATCCCACGCATGTTTGAATTCCATTACCATTTTCATCTCCACCACCTCCCGCGGGAGGGCATTCCACATATCCACCACCCTCTCCGTGAAAAAATACTTCATGACTTTAGTCCTGAGTCTGCCCTCCTTCAACCTCAATTCATATCCTCTAGTTCTACTGCCTTCCCATCTCTGGAAATGGTTAGTTTGTGGATTAATACCTTTCAAATATTTGAACGTCTGTATCATATCACCCCTGTTTCTCCTTTCCTCCAAGGTGTACAGAGGTCTGCGGTTATGGGCAGGTAATTTGGGCAGTTGCTGTGCAATAAGTTACTTCACTTTGCCACACTTTAATAAAAGTGCCCCATAGTCTGTAAAGACCTCTTAGACTAGCAATGGCTTGTCAGACTTGTGAGTTCTTGTACCAAGTAGAGCGCTGCTGAGCCTGGTACTCAGGCCAGGTTCTGCTTGGTGGCCGGACAACCCCAGGTTTCACCTGCGCTGACCACCGTTCCCCAGAGGTTAAGCCCCTAGGTGCGGGCGGCCTGCAGGACTTACGAGACGGAGCTGGAAGCGGGGTGGTGAATGTATTGGCCAGGCAGACAGCTGGCAAGAGAGTGATCCAGGTACAGGCAAAGTCAATAGTCAGGCAGCAGGCAGGGGAGTAATCCAGGTACAGGCAAAGTCAGTAGGCAAACAACAGGCAAGAGAGTAATCCAGGCTCAGGTAAAGTCAATAGGCAAGCAGCAGGTCAAGAGAGTAATCCAGGTACAGGCAAAGTCAGTAGGCAGGCAGCAGGCAAGAGAGTAATCCAGGTACAGGCAATGTCAACAGTCAGGCAGCAGGCAGGGGAGTAATCCAGGTACAGGCAAAGTCAGCAACGAGGGACAAAGTAGAGAAGAAGCAAACTACTGAGCAAGTAACACCTACCAAAGTAGAAGCCGAAGCATGGAGTCCAGCAAGAGCTCAGCTGATAAGTGCTGGCATCTGACATCAGCAGGAACCAGCAGGGAGAAGGAGCACAGCCATAGGAAAAGAGCAGGGGGAGGAGGAACCGGAAGACCAATAGAACAGAAGCAAGGGAAGCCAGGCAGAGAGAGAGCAGACACAGGTGCATGGAAGCAAAGCAATCAAGGAGCCTGCAGCCAGAGAAGAACTACACACACATGGCTCAGGGCTGTGGCAGTCAAGTGTGCGTGTCGACGGGACCCCGCGCAGCCCGAGGATGCCGCTTGCGTTGAGGTAGGGGACATGACATGGCTTTACCATAGCCAGAATAATTTGAGGTTAAGCTAGATTGTCTAGGCAGCCTGGTATGTGTATATTTAATCTGGCTTTGTGATATACTGTGGGGGTCAGCTTGGAATGGCTGCACGTGTAAACAGCAGCATTTAAGTTTAATAAAGGTCTTACTATATCGCCAGCAAAGCGGTTTACAATAATACATAATAAAGATTATAAGAAAATACATTTTACAATTTTATTCATCAAAATATACGTTATGGAATAAATGACAGCACTAGCAGAAGCGGGTAACATATAATAGCCACATATATTTATTTATTTATTTATTTTATTTTATTTTATTTTATTTAGAACATTTATATCCCACAGATTCCCAACATGGCGGGCTCTATGTGGCTAACAACATTTATGAAAAGAACATCATACAAATTAAAGGTCGGGGCAGAGATTAAGGAACATCAAGGGAGGGGAGCAATCAACAGGAGACACAAATGTATAAATGCCAGTGTTCACATATCACAGAATACATAGATTTTGGGAGGGGGGGTAAGTCCTGGCCCTGGTTTGGTTGATCCAAGAAAGTATTTCTCACTTTGGAGTGGGAATTGCCACATTTTAAAAAATGTATCCTGCTGCAAAGTCCACATAAATGGCAGCTACTTGCTGTTTGGGCCAGGGGTCTCCTCCACCAGTGATTGAGTGGTTATTGTGCTTACCTCACTGCTGTCTAACACCACTTCAAAGTGTACAAAACAAAAGTTATTTCATTCAGCTTTTCACTGGCCCCTTTTGTGCACGTGGGGGCCGGTACTGAAAACAATGTAAGCAGCAGGAGAGGTTCCAGTTAAATCAGACTCAGCCAACCGCCCACCAATATTCAGACCAGTAGACTGGGTAGTGCTGCTGAACATCGGCTCTGACCACCCTGGCACAATCTGGGCAGTGCCAGAGTGGTCTGGGGCAGAGTTGGAAGTTATCGGACCACACAAAACCAGTCCTCTCTTTGCCTGGTTAGGTACCAGCATTGTGTACTGGCAGCACCACCAGAGGCCCAGTTTATTTCAAAAGTTCAAAGAGACATATACCAGGTTACTTTCCACAACGTAGTTCAGGGTGACTATGTATGTTTTCACACACATAGCCACCCCTTCTTTTCATTTCATTAGTAATATAATTTGATGATTTGATTTTTGTTTTCATTTGGTTTTTAATGAGGACCGCTGATGAAGGTATTACATGCCGAAACATAGCCTGTGTTGGGTTCCTTTAACCAGCACATCCTTAACTACATTGTGCAAACTGACCTTGTATATGTCTGTTTGAACTTCTGAAATAAACTGGGCCTTTGGCCATCCTGGTACTTTGCCTTGGTGCCTCCCAGCCTTCCATTGTTTTCATCTCCCTGTGGAATGTCTGTGGAAGGTTTCCTTTTTCTTGTGACTATTGGCCGCAGCCACATAAGTTCCAGGTGTGCCAAAGTCCTGGATATTGAATACCAATGGCCGGACATTAACCAGCATTGAATATCCAGATTTAAGTCAGCCTGTGGCAGTCAGTAGCTTTACATTCACTAACTGCCATGGGCTGAGTATCACCACCCATAGTTTTAAATAGTTGTCACTTAACATGTAAGTTGCAAGATTGGCACTTACACATATAGGGCTAGATTCTATTTATGACACCTACAAAATTGGCACTAAAGAAAATATGCCTAGACGTATTCTATAAACTACGCCTAAAGTTAGGCGTGGTTTATAGATTATGCCTAAATTTAGGCAGAGTATATAGAATACGCCCAGCGCCCATTTCCTGTGACTATATTTAGTCACGTCCATTTATGCCAACTAAAACCTGGCGTAAATGTGAACACCTAAGTTATGCACACAATGTGCATATTCTATAACACTGTGCATAAATTCTAGGAACGCCCACAACCTCCATGGCCACTCCCCCTTTTCAGATCTGTATCTTATAATTTATGCGCATCACTTTATAGAATACGCGTAGAAATTTGTGCACAAAAATTCTAATTAAAGCCAATTAATGGCAATAATTGCTTGTTAAGTGGCAATTATCGATGCTGATTGACTTGTTAAGCCAATTAAGTTGAGCACGCAAAACAGAATACAACCAGCTTTGCACAAGTAACTTAAGTCATGCTATATAGAATTTGGGAGCTAGGGAGAGTTCTATAAACAGCAGTGAAAAATTGGTGCTAAGCGCTGTTCTATCAAGGATGCTGACCCTTTATAGAATATCACGTAGTGCCGACTCCTGCGTTTAACTTTGGGCACCAGACTTACACTTGCTGAAACCTGGTGTAAATGTTGCCACCAAAGTTAGGTGCACTTCCCTGGTATTCTATAACTATGCATGTAACTTTTTTGAATGCCCGACACGCCTATGCCCCTCCCATGGCCATGCCCCCTTTTGTGATATGCGCTAAGGGAGTTAGGGACCCTGCCTATAGAATGGTACGCAGCCAGATGTGCCACAAATTTTTAATGAGGGACAATTAACATCAATAACTGGCTGTTGGCACCCATAATTATTGATGGTTAAGAGCTCATTTACCAATTGATTTGCACACATATCTCAGCAGCGCATCCACATTTCAGCACCATATAGAATCCAGTGGAGAGATCCCAGTGTTTATATGTGTAAAACTCCAAAGTGATGCTGCTTTCTTTCTGAACTCTGTGTATGTATGTATGTGCGTATATGTGTGTGTCTATGTGTATGTATGTGTGTGTGTATGTATGGGTCTATATGTGTGTGCATATCTATGTATGTGTGTGTGTTTATGTGTGTATGTTTGTGTGTATCTATGTGTGTGTATGTATATGTGTGTCTATGTGTGTATGTCTATTTGTGTGTGTGTGTGTATGTGTGTGTACATGTGAGTATGTGTGTCTATGTATATGTCTATGTATGTGTATGAATGTATGTGTATGTGTGTGTATGTATGTGTATGAATGTATGTGTGTATGTGTATATGTGTGTGTATGTGTGTTTTGTGTGTGTGTATGTATGTAAGAGTGTGTATGTGTGTGTGTGTGTGTGTGTGTGTGTGTGTGAGATCCTTACACATATTTTACAAAACGTTCCACATTCAGCAGATTACTATTTGGATTTGGATATTATATATGTATATATATATATATATGTGTGTGTGTGTGTGTGTGTGTGTGTGTGTGTGTATATCCTATATAATAATTCTCACCTCCAACGTTCTATACATCTTGCTGCCTGTGTTCGTGACTTATTCGGAGTTGGTCTGCTAGGCTCCGTAGCACAGGCTGATGTCACCGTAGCCATTACTGACGCGCTCAACAGCCGCCCTCCTGACTTACCGCAGTGGCTCAAGAGAGGGAGGGAGGGGACGACCCTGAAACTCGGAGGAAGGGAAGGATGGGGAGGGGAGGGGAGGAGGGATTTCCTGTTTCCGTGGCACTCAGAAAGAGGGAGACACTGAAACTCAGAGGGAGGGAGGGGACCCTGAAACTCAGGGGGAGGGGAGGGGGAGGGGAGGGGGACCCTGGAACTCGGAGGGAGGGGGACGACCCTGGAACTCAGAGGGAGGGGACAACCCTGGAACTCGGAGGGAGGGGATGACCCTGGAACTCGGAGGGAGGCAGGGGACGACCCTGGAACTCGGAGGGAGGGAGAGGGGGACCCTGGAACTTGGAGGGAGGGGACGGGGACGACCCTGGAACGTGGAGGGAGGGGACAACCCTGGAACTCGGAGGGAGGGGGGAGATGACCCTGGAACTGGGAGGGAGGGAGGGGGGCCAACCCTGGAACTGGGAGGGAATGCCCCGGGACTGGGCGGGAGGGGAGGGGGGGCCCCTGGCACACACTCTCATTCTCACACACACACTCTCTCACACACAGACACACTCGCACCCAGTCTCACTCTCTCTGTCACACACACACACTCGCACATTCACTCTCTCTCACACACTCTCAAACATACACTCCAAGGAAAATCTTGCTAGCGCTCGTTTCATTTGTGTCAGAAACGGGCCTGTTTTACTAGTATATATATATGTTTGTGTGTGTGTGCGTATATATATATATAACTAGTAAAAAAGGCCCGTTTCTGACACAAATGAAACGGGTGCTAGCAAGGGTTTCCTCGGAGTGTGTATGTTTGGGAGAGTGTATGTGAGAGTGACTGTTTGAGAGTCAGAGTGAAAGTGTGAATGTGTGTGTGTGAGAGAGAGAGTGAGTCTGGGTGTGAGTGTGTTTGTGAGAGAGTGTGTGTGTGAGAATGAGAGTGTGTGCAAGTGTGTATGTGAGACACAGTGTGAGAGAGAGTGTGTGTGTGTGGGCGAGAGAGAGAGTGTGTGTGAGACACAGATTCTCTGTGAGAGTGAGTGTATGAGACCAAGCGAGTGTGTGAGTGACTGTGTGGCACATAGAGAGTGAATGTGATACAGTGTGAGACAGAGTGTGTGAGAGTGAGTCAGAAAGACATTGTATATGAGAGAGAGAGTGTGAGCCCTGCCCTCCCAATCCATGCCCATCTGTCCCCTGCCCCCTCCATTCATCCTTTTCCAGCGATTCCCCTCTCTCCCTGAGCCCTGCCCTCCCAATCCATGCCCATCCATGCTCCTCTGTCACCTGCCCCCTCCATTCATCCCTATCCAGCAATTCCCCTCTCTCCCTGAGCCCTGCCCTGCAATCCATATTCATCCATGCCCATCTGTCCCCTCCATTCATCCCTATCCAGCAATTCCCCTCTCCCTGAGCCCTGCCCTCCCAATCCATGCCCATCCATGCTCCTCTGTCACCTGCCCCCTCCATTCATCCCTATCCAGCAATTCCCCTCTCTCCCTGAGCCCTGCCCTGCAATCCATATCCATCCATGCCCATCTGTCCCCTCCATTCATCCCTATCCAGCAATTCCCCTCTCTCCCTGAGCCCTGCCCTCCCAATCCATGCCCATCCATGCTCCTCTGACCCCTGCCCCCTCCATTCATCCCTTTCCAGCAATTCCCCTCTCTCCCTGAGCCCTGCCCTCCCAATCCATGGCCATCCATGCTCCTCTGTCCCCTGCCGCCTCCATTCATCCTTTTCCAGCAAGTCCCCTCTCTCCCTTCCATGACCCCCCCTCGCATCCATGCTCCTCTCTCTCCCATGTCCCAGCCTGGCCCGCCCTCTTCTCCCCCCCCCCTTCGCATCCATGCCCCCCCCCCTTCGCATCCATGCTGTCGTTTCTCCCCTGCCCTCCCGATCCCATTGTTCAACTTTACTGCCCACCCTCTTCTCTCCCCCCAACATCCCTTTTTTTTTTCTTCTTTTTAAATTTACCTCTGTGGTGGTTCCGGCAGCGCAGCGTCAGGGAAGGAGGCGGCGCTCCCGACGTCTAGCCTTCCCTTCGCTGTGTTCCGCCTTCTTCTGACGTCATCCTTGACGTCAGAAGAAGGCGGAACACAGCGAAGGGAAGGCTAGAGACGTCGGGAGCGCCGCCTCCTTCCCTGATGCTGCGCTGCCGGAATTGTTTTTTTTTTTTCCGCCCCCGATGTCATGACGTTTGACGCGAGGGCGGGGCAGAGACGGCTGGGTGGCTTCACACCATGAATCCACGAACCCTACAGCCAGGAGTGTTTGAGTGGCTTCAGAACGTTGTCTTCAGAACGTTCACGGTGCGTTTTATTATATTAGATGAGAACCAATTTCTAAAAGCCATTTTACCAGGCAAATGAACTATTTGAAAATCATCCACCCTTCTTGAGGATAAAAATACACAGGACCTTTTGATCGCTTTAACTGAATACTGCTCTTTTCTGCCCTCAAGAAGCTGCCACCCTGGGCAATACCTAGTCTATCTAAAGATTAAGCCGGCCCTGCTGATGTCTGAATCTCAGAATTGTTAACACTCCAGCTTTAGGGGTCTAAATCCCACTCAGTTCCCACAGCATAAATAGTACTGAGTTCTTATAATTAGAACAGCAGACAATAGCGCCTGGAAGGAGGAGATACTGGTTGTAGTATCAGGCATAGCTGAGCCTAAAGAGTATATGGGATTGGAATCTTTCATGAAGAAGAAATATCCTTCTCTTCTCCCACTGCAGAGCTAGTGCAGGAAGTTAGAAGTCTCAGCTCTAGACCAAGGAGTCCCAGGCAGTAAGGATTTTGTGATAACTGCAATTAATATGCATGAGATAAATGTGTATACATAAGAGACACATTTTATGTACATTTACCTCCTGCAAATTCAATGTGTACATAGTGCCCTCTGCGATTCCAGGGGCTCCAAGCAACAGAGGAAGACAACATGGCCCAATGAGCTGCCATTGCTCTCCTGCCACTCAGTCAGCAGGGAGCAGATGACATATATGTGCCCCTTGGAGTAGACTCTGCCCCTGGTCTCCCAAGCAATTTTACAAGAAAAGTGGCAGATTTTGCTGAGGAATCACGAGATCAAGGTCTCTAAACTAGCCTGTATTTTCTCTTTAATTGATGGATGTGGAGTGCATAAAAGTACTGTCTTCTATTAATTTATCTCAGTTATGACTTTCATTTCCTGTTGAAAAATTCAGACTATATGAAGACAGAAAATTAATCCAAATGCATGAAAGATTAACAGAAAAGGAATTTGCAGGAAAACAAAACAATCATTCTCATTAGCAAAGCAGCAGAATTCTTTCTCATCAACTTGTACTACATCTTTTTCTCCTAAATGCTTAAGTACCTAAACTTCTGTACAGGTACCTTCAGAATCCATTTCAAATTTTGAATAAAATCTTGATGTAACGACACCTCTCACACTAGCTTTCTCAGTTCAAAATGTTAAAGAATTTTTTGCTCAAATCTGTACTGCCACCTAGTGGGCACTAAATGAATTCTTGCAAGTGCACAGGACCTTTTCCCAAATGCGAATAGAAAAATCTCTAATGAGCTGTTTAATTTATTTCCTAGAGGCATGGATAGAGGTCTTAAGGCCCTGAATTACCTGATTGCCAAATACTGAAATGTGGTTGTATGTTTCTAGTCAGTTCACAAGAATGTTGTAGGTACAATCCTTCTCTGGTTTATTTACACTTTTTGGACTGATTTTCAGAAGCTTTGAGCCTTGTATCAGGATCTAGTGCTCACTCACATTAACCCCAGGAGGACCAACCAAAAAGTAAATTCTGGCTACACCACTGGAGGTGAAAGCAGGAGAAAGAGGACAGGACTGGGGCATGGGGAAAGAAAGAAAGTACATATGGGGTGGCTTCTTGGGGTTTTGGTTCTGTTCTTGGTCCCCTCCTCTTTTTTATATACACTTCTTCCCTTGGTTCATTAATCTCATCCCAAGGCTTTTCCTACCATCTCTTTGCTGATGACTCCCAAATCTACCTTTCTACCCCTGATATCTCACCTTGCATCCAAACCAAAGTTTCAGCGTGCTTGTCTGACATTGCTGTCTGGATGTCTCAACGCCACCTGAAATTAAATATGACCAAAACCGAGCTTCTCATTTCCCCCCCCCCCCCCCAAACCCACCTCCCCGCTCCCCCCCATTTTCTATTTCTGTTGATGGCTCTCTCATTCTCCCTGTCTCCTCAGCTCGAAACCTTGGGGTTATCTTTGACTCTTCTCTCCCCTTCTCTGCTCATATCCAACAGATCGCCAAGACCTGTCGTTTCTTTATTTACAACATCAGTAAAATCCGCCCCTTTCTTTCTGAGCTCTCTACCAAAACCCTCATCCACACCCTTGTCACCTCTCGTTTGGACTACTGCAATCTGCTTCTTGCTGGCCTCCCACTTAGTCACCTCTCCCCTCTCCAGTCGGTTCAAAACTCTGCTGCCCGTCTCATCTTCCGCCAGGGTCGCTTTACTCATACTACCCCTCTCCTCAAGACCCTTCACTGGCTCCCTATCCGTTTTTGCATCCTGTTCAAACTTCTTCTACTAACCTATAAATGTACTCACTCTGCTGCTCCCCAGTATCTCTCCACACTCTGGATGATTCACTGAGTAGCTGCTTAGGACTGACACCTCTATAGTCAATGTCATTCTAGGGTTTTTCTCTTTCAGCATATGTCTGGTTTCTTGGCACTCAACTTTGTATCTGTCAGAATTGGGATGTCCCAGGTGATCATAATATCTTCATTCTCCATGATTTTCTTAGGGTCACAGTACAGTGATGTTGTAGTGTTTACACAACTACTCAAATCAACAAATATTAACCTCCATTAACAAATGTGTAACAATCACGATTTATTCTCAGACTTGCTGCAGATTAATAGGAGGAAAAGGCTTCAAAATATACTCAGGCACTTCAATGTTTTGGTGCCTACTCATTCAACCATCAGAAAAAATAAAAAATAAAAAACAACTCCATAGTAGACTTAATTCAGTCTTTTAGTATCATCTTTTATAATAATTTTGAAATTCTTTGGATTTTTTTTTATTAATCTGATGGTACATAAGTTTGGTTGGATCTCAGCTGATTGTTATGCCCTGTGGGATAAGGGGAGTTGCTTTTGTTATTAATTTAATGCTAATAAAGAATTTGAACTTAAAAAAAAAAGAAAGAAAGAACATAAGAACAGCCATACTAGGTCAGACCAATGGTCCATCTAGCTCAGCAGTATCCTATTTCCAACAGTGGCCAATCCAGGTCACAAGTACCTGACAGAAACCCGAAGTGCTACAAGGACATTTAGCTATGTTATGGGAGATAATGCTGGGCTACCCCGCGGCTATAACCTTGGAAGAGGATGGAGTAGCTCCCTTATGAAGAAAGTCTAAACAGGTTAGATGCAAAAAAAACATCCAAAATCCAGTGCCAATGTGCCTTTCTTTAAGGCCATTTTCATACAAAAAAAGTCCAAGGGAAAAACACACAAAAACAAGCCATTCGTATGTCTGGGGGCCAGCAGTCTTACTTGACTGGCCACACAGACATCCCAGAAGAGCAGTGGGGCAGCCTAGGGGCACTGCTGTGAACTTCACATAAAAGGTCCCAGGTACACATCACATCATAACCCCCTTATATTGTATGGTGAGCCCTTTAGGAACAGCAAAAAATGTATTGTACCCAAATGTATATCACTACAATAGCCCTTATGCCTGCAGGTGTCACCTATATATATGGGTTCAGTAGGCATTTTGTGGGTTTTGGGGCACTCACACTTTCCCTCACAAGTGAACCAGTTAAAGAGACCTGCTTGCTGTTCTGAGAGGACTGGCCATTATATCTGCAGCTGTTATAGAGCCTGGTATGTACTGTCACTTTTACTTCCTAGGGGAATGGAAGGGGGTCAGTGATCACTGAGGGATTAAGAGGAAGGTCATGCCTTTACTCCTCCAGTGATCATCTGGTCAATTTGAGCACCTTTTTGGCACCTAGTCGTTAGTTAATTAATTAGTTAGGGGCACATTAGGTGCTATGCTCATGCAGCACACGCCTAAACAAGACTACCAAGCTACCGTGTCCCCCTGGTGGTAATTTTAGATTGGTGCGTGCCCATAACACCTGGTTGGTTGGTTGGTTGATTTATTTCTTTATTTCCTCCCATGCGCGTCACTTCCGGTGGTAATCAGCAGTTGGCACGTGCCAACCAGTCACCACACATGTAGCGCATGAGCCCTTACCGATAGATCAATGAGAGGTGTTAAGGGCTCAGGCCGGTTTTGTATGTGCACCAGTTTCAGTTTTACTGCATGCCCTTTTCCCGTCCCATTTTTTAAAAAGCCCTTTTTTGCAGACACAGTAAAAACTGGCCCGGCACATGCCCAATACATGCGCTTACACTACCGCAGGCCACGTTTTACCGCAGCTTAGTAAAAGGATTAGTTAGTTGGATTGATTAACCGCCTTTATGAAGAGATTCACGCAAGGCGGTGTACAGCAGGTACAGTTTAACATAAACCTTATAATTTTGTTAACAGCATAACAATAGTAAAATAACCAAGGATGAACATAAATACAATAAGAGGTAAACTCAGTGGCATTCCTAGGGGGGGGGGCGGTGGGGGTGGTCCACCCCGGGTGCACGCTGCTGAGGGGGTGCCGCGCGAGCCTGTCCGTCATTCGTTCCATGCTCCCTCTGCCCCAGAACAGGTTACTTCCTGTTCCGGGGCAGAGGGAGCATAGAACGAACGACGAACAGGCACGCACGGCACCCCCCCAGCGGCATGCACCCGGGTGGGGGGTTATTTTGTGGGGGGTGTCCTTTCGCTGGGATGGGTGTCGTGCTGCATCCAGGGGGGGCGCTGCACCCGGGGGCGGGGCGCATCGGCGATCCGCCCTGGGTGTCAGCCCCCCTAGGAACGCCACTGGGTAAACTTGAAAACAGTAAATTGAAACTTAATAATAGAACTACTGTGAAACAGTATCTAAAATCTACATATTTAACAGCACTGGAATTAAAATACAAGAGATATAATACAATGTTAGCATAATATTAATGATATAGCTAATTATTAAGTTATTGAAACAGGTCTAACCAAAAATGTCCTATTATATTGCATGACCCCTTTAAGTGCAGCTTAGTAAAAGGGCCCCTGAAGTTTTATTTTTTGTCTATTGTCAAAATGTAAAAAGTCACTCTTGCAATGCCAAAATTTGCATCCTGGTACTCTGACATCTCTATGGCCTCTATGCACTGTAAGAAACAAGAGGAATCTGAGAGAAAATATGAGAACTTTTGTATCATTTTGCAGACATCTCTAGAAGATAAAGGCCTTAACTGAAAAAAAACATTTTTGCATAGCATGAAAACAGTGACATTAAGATGAGGTGTGAGAAGTATGTTTTATTTTTTGTAAAAGAAAGAAGAAAAATCAGTTTTATCACATCTCCAAAAGCATTTTAATTAGATTCAAATCCAATTGGGCAGCCAATTAACAGCTGTCTCCTACTGTACATGGGCCCAGGCTCAGGAAAAGCCCACCAAAAGGTTGCAGAGGGAAGAGACTATCAGTGAGTCCTTCATGCAGGAGCTTAACTACACTACAGAAAATGCCAGACGCTCCCAGTACATATAGCAACCAGTACAGCACAGTCAGTTACTATCCTGGGTTTTTACAAAACATATAGAGGATGGAGCATTTTTCCTAATGAAAAATGGATATTTTTAAATATCGTTTATCAGTGAAACTCATTTCATGTTTCCATTACAAATTCCCAGCCCTAATCATACATAACATTATCAATAATTAAGGCCAAAAGTAAAGTTTAATTTGAAAAATCAACTGAGATAAAAACAGATTGTGAAAGTCAAGGAAATAGCTAAAATAGTTTCCAAAGGGAATAAATAATATGTCCAATCTTATTAGGTAGATTCGTGAACCCTCTCTCTATTGATATAACTCTTCCAGGTTATGGGCCAGAAACTTGCACTGCCTCAGTCCTCCAGCTTCCAGACTCTTACAGTTGTTCCTTATGGAGATGAGGATGTACCATTTTTCAGCAGAACCCATTCTGGGAAAGTGTTGAGGTTGAACATTGGAATTCCCCAGGTGTACAGTCCAAAGAAGAGACTTATAATACTAATTAGATTAACTCCAAGTCCTGTTTTTATCTAAGAAAGAAACATATAGACATTTCTTAAAGCCAACAGTGCTAATCCTTCTTTTAGGAAACGTGATCACCATCATGTCAACATATATAGTAAACGGTAATTAGACAAATATAGTCAGTAGACATTTTAAGCTCCAGAAGACTGGCAGTGTTTAAGCGTACATGGGATAAACACATTTTACATAGAACGAAGAGATCAGAATTGAGAAATCCAAGTCAGAACGTTCTCAGTTCTGGTGGCATTTTAGAAAAGGATATGCCAACACAGAGCCTTTCCTAAAATACCTGTAGGAATGCACATTTATTTACTGACACAGCCATTTTACAAATATCCGAGTTGAAAATATGAACAGCTTGGCGTCCACATCAAGTTGTTGGCACGTTCTAAAATACTATTTTTTAAACACCTGTAATTTGAAAGAAAGAGATAGTGAAAACAGAGACGAGACCTGAAAAGAGGTTTCCAGTGCTACTGAACGTCTTTTAGCAGACAGCGATCATGCCAAACAAATCTGATCAATATCTCAGTGTGATCAAAGAAAGAGATCAGAAATGGGCACAGGATATGTTTTTTTTCACTTTGCCAAATAGGATACTGATGAATAAAGGGAAAAGTTTAGCAGTGATGGACAGAGACAGCAACTGATCGAGTAATGGAATACTGGAAAATGGAGAGAGAGGGTAATGGCACATGGATGGCCTCAGGGATCTGTCCTGTGGCACATCTGTTCAATATGCAATGAGTGATATTGCAGAGTGATTAGTACCACTGCAGGATGGCAAACCTCCTGTTAAGATGTGCAACAGAATGGACTCCTGAGATGGCAAAAAAAATTGAGGGATGTTCTAATAAAGCTTGAGATGCTAAAAGTGATGTCCAGAAAGTGATGCCCACAAATGAGACACCACCATCAGCGCAGGACCTGGCCACTTATTTCAATCAGAAAATTGTCAAAATTAGGGCACAACTACCTCAACCAAAATTTTCTATCGATAACTACCTAGACAACAAGGGCTATTACAATGAGCCAATATATTTCTGATAGATCCTGGGTCTCATTCAAAAAGTCAAACACACTGGAAATCCATGCCTTACTTCAAAAATAGGCAAAATCACAATGTATGCTTGATGCATGCCCTAACAATATCATGAGGAATGCACCTGGTTGGTTCCTGGACTTACCAGTGGAACAAATATCCATCCTGTTACATGAAGGAACCTCCTCCAGGAATAAAAGCAGCATAATACTAACCCCAGTTCCCAAGAACATGACAGCCAAGATCAGCAACTCTACAAAACTACAGACCAGTTGCCTCCATTCCACTACTGGAAGGGCTGGTATCTCAACACCTGAGAAAGTATCTGATGCGACGTTCCATCCTACACCACTCTCAATCAGGATCCAGACCCCACCTCAACACAGGAACCGACACTAATATCATTTCTGAGCAAAATATCAAAAGGGAACCTAGCAAGGGGAGGAAGGTCCTTGTACTCCAATTTGACATGTCCAGGGCCTTTGATGCGGTAGATCATGATACTCAAATCCAAGAAGACAGGCGGAGCCTCCACGGAGAGTCAAAGCAAAACAGTAAAAGTAGAGGCTGACAAATGCGCAAACCAATAGGGAGATAATATCAAAAAACAGTTTATTCAGAATATTCATATCAAGGAACCGACACAGTCCATGTTTCGGCGCCAAAGCGCCTGCCTCAGGGGTCACAAACAACTTTCTCCGAGAAGAAGCTGATTGGCTTGAATAATTCCTTTATGTATGCACGTGGTTATAAAAACAAGTTAATCCACAGAGAGAACAAAAGACCAGCCAACCAATCAGCACACACCATGTGACAGGAAAACATGTCAAGAGAGGAGGAGAGGAGGATGGATATTATATAGAAATTCAAATACCTCAGAAAATATAACATAGTTCACAAGAGTCAAAAGAAGCAAGAGCTCACAATAGATGCACAAGTCAAACATTTCCCTGTGATAAGGGTTAGAACTATGAGCTCACTATATGATGCACAAGAGTCAAGCAAGGAAAACTGGTTTCTCTCACACAGCCCACAAGGGCAGAGAGGGAGGGCTGGCCAGAGCTAACTGCAAATAAGGAAAGTTTACAAGGAGTCAATCAGAAGACACTACAAACTATAGGAAAAGCAGTACTAATACACAGTGCTATCTATTACACCTACAATGCAATTAAATACAAATAATACTCAAATATACATCACAATATACCCTAGCTCCATGAATATGAGCAGGGCTGGTGCTAGGTTCTCTGGCGCCCCCCCCCCCCCCCCCCCCCCACACACACACACACACTGCAAACTGTCAGTCTCCCCTGACCCACCACAGCCCAGCCCAGCCCAAAGATTCTTCTCCCTCCACCCTTCTTCCACCTGCCTCCTTTTTCAGCCCCAGCTCCAGCTCCATTCTCTCACCCATCCCCTGGATCAGCTCCTACCTCCAGCTCTGCCTCTAGTCAAACGGGTCTGGCACGGTGGCAAAGCGTGCTCCTCCAAGCCACAGATTAACTACTGCTGGTTTCACAAAAGTAGTTAATGTTATGACTCAGAGGAGTACACAGTGCTGGCGCAGCAGACCATTGGTCTAGAGGCAGAGCGGTGGCAGTGAAAAAGAGCAGGGCAGCTGGGGACGGCTAAAGCCAGACGCCCCCGAATGTTGGTGCCCCTTGCCCTGTATACCCTACTTACCGCATTCTGCCAGCCCTGAATATGGAGACAGAACAGTCCCATTTTATGCAGTGAGACCCTGGGCTAAAATAACCTGACTTAACAGTAGCCAACATTGTTAACATCCTCCCCAACAAGCAGATGATCAAAAGCCCCACGCTGTTCCAAACAGCACACTAAAGTAGCACTGGAACAGCGCGGGGCTTTACCGCACCGATGATCAGAGATAATTGCATGCAAATTTAAGCACGCAATTATCTCTGATCATGGGGTAGAAGTGCGGGAGAATTGTGCCTGAGCATGCGCTCAGCACAATACTCCCACACTTGTTTGACAGGTCTGGGCTGTCAAAAGCCCAAACCTGTCAAATACAGGGGCTAGAGGTCCATGGGACCACCAGGCCCCAACTACCCCTGCCCCAAGCAATGGGGGCTGGAGGTCCGGTGGACCTCCGGTCCCCCTGACGATCTGCCCCCCAGGTTCAGGGAGGGCTGGAGATCTGGTGGGTCTCCAGCCCCCCCTAACTCCCGTCAACATGTGCACCCAGTCCCTGGTGGCCCAGTGGGTGACCAGCCCCCCCCCCCCAGCAACAGGGGGGCTGGAGGTGCGCCGGACCGCCAGTTCCCCCCTGATGATCCCCCCCCCCCCAGGTTCAGGGAGGGCTGGAGATCCGGTGGGTCTCCAGCCCCCCCAACCCCCCCAGCAAAGGGTCCCTAGTGGTCCAGTGATCAATCCACCACCCTCTCCCTGCCTACCCACCCCCCTCTCCCTACCCCCCCTACCTTGTGGGCCGGAAGAGGGAGGTAGCCTACCTCCCTCCTCTTCCTTCGATGCCGCAAAATGGCTGCGCCCAGCCCTGCCCAGTGTATCCTGGGATGTGCTGGGTGGGGCTACACACCTTATAAGGGAGAAACTCCCTTATATGGTGTGTAGCCCCACCCAGCGAATTCCAGGATACACTGGGCAGGGCTGGGCGCCGCCATTTTGCGGCGTTGAAGGAAGAGGAGGGAAGCAGGCTTCCTTTCTCCAGCTCCCATGGGTCCATCACTGCTGTGCCAGGCTACTCTCTGCCTTCCTTTTCTCCAGCTCCCATGGGTCCAACATTGCTGCTGTACTGGGCTACTCTCTGCCTTCCCTTCCTTTCTCCAGTTCCCATGGGTCCAACCAACATCATTTATTTATTTATTGATTGATTGATTGATTGATTGATATTTATTAACCACCTTTATGAAGAGATTCACCCAAGGCGAATGGCGCATTGCAGTACCTGCCTTCCTTCACAGACCCCAGCAACCATCTTGCAGCTACATCCCGCCTCCACTGATGCAACTTCCTGTTTCTACAAGGATGCAGCTGCAGGAAGGGTATGGGGGCCAGCAGAGGAATGCAGGTACAGCTACTACCCTGTTTCCCCTAAAGTAAGACATCCCCCGAAAATAAGACCTAGTAGAGGTTTTCCTGAATTGGTAGATATAAGGCCTCCCCCGAAAGTAAGACCTAGCAAATTTTTGTTTGAAAGCAGGGCCACCGAGAGCCGGACAAGGCCGCCCCCGGGCCACCACCCCCCTCACCCGAGGTCGCCGGGCCCCCCTCCACCCACCCTCCGTCGCTCCTGGAACTAACCTTAAACACCTCCTTTCACCTTCGCAGTAAGCAGCAGCAGGGCAGACCTCTCCTTCCTTCCGTGCCCCGCCCTTGCGGACGTTACGACAGGCGAGGGCAGGACACGGAAGGAAGGAGTTGCCTGCCCTGCTGCTGCGAAGGTGAAAGGAGGCGTTTAAGGTTAGTTCCGGGAGCGACGGAGGGTGGGCAGGCCAACCCCGATGTTTCCCCGAAAAATAAGACAGCCCCTGAAAATAAGACCTAGCACATTTTGGGGGGCAAAAATTAATATAAGACAGTGTCTTATTTTCGGGGAAACACGGTATGTGCTATAATGTTGAACCCACTGGAGCTGGGGAAAAGAAAGGAAGGCAAAGAGTAGCCCAGCACAATTAACACGATTACAATTTTTAACTGCAAATAAAGTTAGATATGGGAAAAAGGATCTAATGTGTGAGTTCTATGTCCTGGGTTAACATCATTGAGAAAGTATATTGATAGATGGTTTCATCAACAAAATTAGAAAGATTTTTGTTCATATATAATTTTGCACAAAGTATTAAATTGTTTTATTTCCATGCAGATTTTCATATAAAAGAATAAAATAGTTCAGTGTCCATGCCAAATGACTTTGTAATTTGGTGTTAAAAGGTTTCACATCCATAAGTTGTCAACAAACAACAGCAACATTTTAAAAAGTTATGTAAAAATGTTTGTAATGATTATCTTCAATGGTCATTGTGTATTTAATAAATACAATGTTTTTGTTACCATTCTTTGTTGTTATTAGTAAATGAAAGATTAGATTTTGAGATCTTGATAAACTGAACAATCTTGTAAAAATACATAAGTGAACATCATACACTTAAATATTAAACTTTATTTAGTATATACCTAGGCTTTTCTAATGGTTTGGTTTGTCCCTGGGTGTACTGGTGCTTTTAAGCGGAGCATACAATATGTTTTTGTTATCTTTGTTTCCAAAGATTAGATTTTGATTTTCTCAAAGTTACACGAAATGGACATCAAATCTTATAATTCTAAGGTGATATAAAATGTTCATTTCTTTGAGGGTGATGCAGTGTCAAGGTATCTGATGCAAATTTTTTCCTGTGCTGATGTTCATACTTATCTACGAATGTGGATTTGCCTTTTCTACAAAGCCCAAATAAGGATTTCTGCACAAACAGAATCCTTTAGCTTCCAATGGAAATAAGCTATACATGGGAAAGAAAGCCAGCAGATCAATATAACATCAGAAACATTTATTGAAGATACCATATATAAACAAATTGCCCGACACAGGGCCGTGTTTCGCCCACCAAGGGCTGCGTCAGGGGCTACAATAAACAAATCAATTTTAATAGATAAAACATGAAATATAAAACACCATACAACCATATTGTCACATATATCTATGAATAAACAAATGAATTATATATAAGGTATAAAACAATATACGAGGTATATTTCATGTTTTATCTATTAAAATTTGATTTATTTGTTTATTGTAGCCCCTGACGCAGCCCTTTGTGGGCGAAACACGGCCTGTGTCGGGCAATTGGTTTATATACGGTATCTTCAATAAAATCTTTCTGATGTTATATTGATCTGCTGGCTTTCTTTCCCATATTGGATTTTGCAGATCGCTTGCCTTGTTGTTAATAAGCTATACATACCATGTCCTGCACTGTGAGGTGACCATATGTAAAGACTATGGCGTTTGGAGGATTTGAAACAGGTAAGAGATAAGCACAAGAGGCACTGATTGTTGCTGGAATGATGATCAGAAGGGGATTTATTCCAATCACTTCTGCCTGTGAACAAGCAAGCAAAAGGATCCACTAAATCAGAAAGCACAAAATATCTTTTCAACATCTACGAGGTAGAAGGCTACCCTTTTCTATAATACCCTATCACCAAAACATTGCCGTTCATTATCAATGTCCAAACTCTGCAAAACTCATCTAGGATAAGTGATTCTTTGCTAAGCTTTATGCACATAAAACTAATTTTTAAAAAGGATGAGCATAATCAGCAAACATTGAAAGACATTCATTCCTATATGCTAACATGCTTTAGTGCATATAGGGGGTCTTTTACAAAGGCATGCTAGCATTTTTAGTGTGCGCTAATGATTAGTGTGAACTAAACATTAGAGATGCCCATAGGAATATATGCTGTATATGCCATTAAATGCACAGTTGTGAATAGAGATAATGATAAACTGTGGATATTAAAATAGAGAAGAGAGAAAAAGAAAAGAAAAACGTAAAATCAGAAATATATCACAGACCAATGAGGTGGATGCGTAAATCTTACTGATTTGAAGTTTTATTCAGTGAGTGGCACCGCTGAGGTCAGTGGTTAAACAATAGCTGGCACGAGGTGAAAGTATATCGAATAGGAATATATGGACATCTCTAGCGTTTAACGCAGGTTTATTTTTAGCGTGCACTAAAAATGCCACCTCGCTTTTGTAAAAGGACCCCATAATAAACTGCAGGTCTCATTTTACACAGTATGACTTTTTTTTTAACCATAGTGCATATTTCCAGCGTTAACACATGCTAATATGCTCATGAAAATCAGTAAACCTAGCCCTAGCCCATTTCACATGGTTTGCATTGCTGCTGAGGTATGATCGCCAGTCCGTTTGTTTCAAACATTTTACTTACAAGTGAGGAGAGAATTGGCTGAAATATTGTGATGGTCGCTGGATTACTTGCCACTTCTGTTACTGTGGTTACCATTAGGCAGACAAGTAAGACGGTTATCCAAACAGGCAACTGCTTAGAGTTTCCATCCTTTTTCCCACCCACACTGATAATCCAGAACCTGCAAAAGTTACCAGATTGAAGAGGTTTTATTTAATAGTTTTCATCTGTCACATTTTTAGTTCTTATTTCATCTGTATTGGCACTTTTAATAAGCCGCATAAGTGCCTACATGTGCCCAACACGTGTCAAAATGGAGTTACCGCCCGGCTACTGCATGGCTCTTGCGGTAATTTCATTTTTGGTGCACGTCTGATACGCATGTCCGAAGAATCATTTTTATTTTCGGATGCGTGTATCAGATGTGTGCCAAGTGGCATTTGACGCACGTAGGTCATTACCACCCAGTTACCATGTGAGACTTTACCGCTAGTCAAGGGCTGGCGGTGAGGTCTCAGACCCAAAATGGACGTGCAGCAATTTTCATATTGCCGCACATCCATTCTCGGCAAAAATTATAAAAAGGCATTTTTTGTAGGTGCGCTGAAAAATAATTCTGTGCACGCCCAAAACACGCATCTACACTACCGCAAGCCATTTTTCAGCGCACATTAGTAAAAGGACCCCTTAATTCTTACTGAATAACACTAAGCATATGTAGTATGTCTTTGCAACCGTAATTTGCACCTAAATGCTGATCTCAGCATAGAAAAAAAATTAAATGTTAATATCCACAAGCTGCAGATTCAGTTCAGACTAGTGTTTTAAAGCTGATTCAGGAGGTAAATGTCACTGGAAATATAAACACACTTGCCAGTTCTCAACCTTCTGCTACATTCTCCTCAATTTTCAAGACCCAAAAAGAGCCATCTGATTATCTGCACTTCAGCATTCTTCACACAAGTCTGACAGTCTCTGGAGGGCATACTTGAGACCTTTGACTTGTGTGACTGTTCTAATTTGAAAATCCTATCTCTTCAGATTCTGGTTAAAATCACTTTTCACACATTTATTTACTGCAACCAAACAGTCACTTAGGGCAGCAGATTCTGGGGTGAGGGCATCAAACAGCAGCTGCAGTCAAAACAAAATTATAGGTCCTGAGAGCCAGAGAAATTCAAAACACAATCAGCACACAATTTTCAAAAATGGATTTTATATTTAAACCTCAGGGTGCCACAAAAGCAACAGGTATTGATGTTTTTCATGTGAAGTCATATGCTTAGTATCCTGTAACAACTTATGAAGTGTGTGCGTGTGTGCATGCATATATTAATACTAGCCATTGAGCCCGTTAAACGGGCTAGTGGGTCGCCACTGCCCCTTCCCCTCCCCCCGAGTTCGCCGCTGCCAGTACCCCCCCCCCCCCCCGAGTCACCGCCGCCGCTCCACCCGGCCTGTCTCTTCGCTATTCAACTTACATCTCCGCAGCAGGTAGATCAGCTGAGCTCCCGTCGGCCTTCCTTCTCTGCCTGTGTCCCGCCCTCGTGTGACGTAACGTCGGCGAGGGCGGGACACAGGCAGGGAAGGAAGGCAAACGGCAGCTCAGCTGATCTGGCTGCTGCGGAGATGTAAGTTGAATAGCGAAGAGACAGGCCGGATGGAGGGGTGGCGGCAGCGGCTACTCCGGGGGGGGGGCACCAGTAGCGGCAACCTCGGGGGGGAGCGGTGGCAACCTCGGCGGTTCCCTCCCCTTCGCACAGTTTCCCTCTCTGTCCCACCCCCCGTCATCACGTATTGACACGGGGGCGGGACAGAGAGGAAAGTCTCTACTGCGCATTTGCGAGCGAGTACGGTCACTCGCCGTTTATATGTTTGATATGTGTTTATGTATGTGTTCATGTGCTTATGTGTCTGTGGCATTTATGTTTTTTTGTATGTATGCCTGTATGTATGTGTATACAGGAACTGTCCAACCTTTTTTAAACCAGATATGCTAGCCACATCCTCTGGCAAAGAGTCCGAGCTATTCATTGAGTGGAAAGACCGTAGGACCAGTTTTCCAACCAATTATGTCATCAGCACAGGTACTGACTGCATCAGTGTTTTCTAAAAATATTCTAAGCACTGAAACAGATAACTGTATAAGTCATTGAGGGGGTGTTTTACAAAGGTGCCAGTAGCGTTTCTAGCATGTACTAAACGCTAGAGACACCCATAGGAATATATGAGCATCTCTAGTGTTCAGCGCATGCGTATTTTTAGAGTGCGCTAAAAATGCTAGCATGCCCTTTGTAAAGGCCCACTGAAAGGAAAACATTTATCTGCCTAAAGTGGGGTGGTATTTGGAGCAGGCTCAAAGTACTAGAAATATGTTATAATTAAATGTATTATTATTTAAAATCTCTTATACCCCACCCACTACCAATCTAGGGAGTTTACAAAGAAACGTACACAATCACATACAATTAAAAACTTACAAAGAGGGGCATTTTTGAAAGAAACATCCAAGTTGCAATTTGGATGTCTTTGCAAATCGTCGAAATCCAGGGGTGGGGAAACCCGTATTTTTGAAAAAGGATGGACGTCCATCTTTCGTTTGAAAATACCACCAGAAACGTCCAAATCCTTAAATTTGGACATCCCTAGATTTGGACATCCTTGGATCTGGACGTTTTGACTTTCGGCGATTTTTGAAACCAAAGACGTCCATGTCAAAAATGTCCAAATACAAGCCATTTGGACGTGGGAGGAGCCAGCATTTTGTAGTGTACTGGTCCCCCTGACATGCCAGGACACTAACCGGGCACCCTAGGGGGCACTGCAGTGGACTTCATAAATTGCTCCCGGGAACATAGCTCCAGTGGTGTGCTGAAGCAGGCTCTCACAGGCTCCTCAAGAGCCGTTTGTTAAGGTTTTTAAGAATTTTGGGAGCCGGTTCTCCATGGCTACTTTAACAAATGGATCCCAAAATGTGGGCTGGGCCCCTCCCTGAATTCTCTCTTTACTTTGCTGGCGAGAGTGAGAGCCCCCTGTTAACAATTTACCAGCCACGCCCATAGCTCCTTACTTTGTGTGCTCAGCCCCCCCCCCCCCCAAAACCCACTACCCACAACTGTACACCATTACCATAGCCCTTACGGGTAAAGGGGGGCACCTATATATGGGTACAGTGGGTTTGTGGTGGGTTTTGGAGAGCTCACTGTTTCCTCCACAAATGTAACAGGGGGGTATGAGCCTGGGTCCGCCTGTCTGAAGTGCACTGCAGTACCCACTAAAACTGCTCCTGGGACCTTCATGCGCTGTCATGGACCTGAGTATGACATCTGAGGCTTGCATAGAGGCTGGCACAAAATATTTTTTAAGATGTTTTCTGATGGTGGGAGGGGGTTAGTGACCACTGGGGGAGTAACAGGAGGTCATCCCCAATTACCTCCAGTGGTCATCTGGTCATTTCGGGCAACTTTTTGTGCCTTATTCGTAAAAAAAACACGTCCGGGTGAAAACGTCCAATGTTCGTCAGGGACGTTCTTGCTTTTTTCGATATAGGTCAGAGGTCCAAGTGTTAGGAATGCCCAAGTCCCGCCTTCACTACGCCTCCGACACGCCCCCTTGAAATTTGGACGTCCTTGCGACGGACTACAGTTGGAGACGTCCAAAATCAGGTTTCGATTATACTGATTTGGACATCTCTGTGAGAAGGACTTCCATCTTCCATTTTATGTCAAAAGATGGACATCCTTCTCTTTCGAAAATGAGCCTGAAAGTAACATAAAATCAAGATACTAATAGCAATAATATTAAACAAATAAAATATAACAAATTTTTTAAAAGCCTGCTGAAATAAATAGGCGTCAGCTGCTTTTGAAAGGAAAGTATAGATTCATTATGATAATGTAGACCTAGTGGCAATGAATGCCAAAGGGATAGGCCTGCAACCACATCATGTCTAATATGTCTAGAACTTGAACCCTCTAGCAGAGTCCAGCTACTTGACCGCAAGGAACGGTTTGGTACATAGATCTTCAGGCTGGCAGCAAGACAAGATGGAATTTTATCAGCCAGAACTTTCAAAATCAATGTCAAATTTTAAAGCGAATTTGCCAAAGAACTGGCAGCCAATGCAATTGCTGTAAAATTGGAGTGATATGTTCAAACGTGAACAGCCAAAGATCAATATGCAGTAGCATTTTGGGCCACTTGGAATGCCATTAAAAAACAGTTCAGAAGACCTAGAAACAATGAATTACAATAATCAAATAGTGGGTACATAAATGCTTGTACCACTGTGTCACAATTTGCAGGACTCAAAAAATGTTTAAAGGTCTAAGGGATTTTAATTTAAAAAATACATGTCAAATAACTTTCTTGAGGTTCTTCATAGATAAGGATATGTTCAGCGATATTCCTAAATATTTCATCTCCCTCAACACATGGATTTTTAATCTCTTCAAAAGTTAAAAAAAAATCTGGAAAGTGTGGTGAATCAGAGAAATCAATAAGAGTAATCTCTCCACCCCCTTAATTTAGAGCAGTCACATTTTCAGGATACCCACAATGAATATGTACAATGGATGTAGGGTATGCAAATTTATCTCATGCATATTCATTGTGGGTATTTTGAAAACCTGTCTGGCTAGGTGTGTCTCGAGGACTGGGTTGAGAATGTCAATGTTATATTCCCCTCAACACCTTAAAATAGGTTCCGAGTAGCTTGCAAATCAAAATAGTACCAGTCTACAAAACTTGGAGCTCACAATAAGATGAACAGATTAACATAAAATAAAGAATACAATGTCAATGTCTAACTAGAAAGCACATTTTTTCTAAAAAGATTTGATTTTATAAGCTTACAAAAGCTAAATAGCACGATTGAGATTTCGCCAAAGTTGGTAGAAGATTCCGAATTTGAGAAACTTGATATGAAAACAGGGCAGTAAAATACTTCTTTGAACATAGGCCTCTATAACAGATAAATTTAAGTCGTTGCAAGTACCGTATTTGGAGATCAATACATTAATCAATGAATACATATAGCACGGAGCCACTCCCTTCAAAATCTTGTAAACAAAACAAAACAACAGAGCTTAAAAGGAACCCTAGCCTCCACTGGCAACCAGTGGAGTCTTTTATAACCTGGGGAACATTCTCAAATCTACCTAGACCACATATAAGACGAATTGCTGTATTTTGAATAGTTCTGAGTCTTCTAAATAGATATTTTGTACAGACAATATATATAATATTACAATAATCAAGCTTCGTAAGCACTAAAGCTTGAACTAACAATTGGAATGCCTGATCTAGAGACAAAAGTGAGGATAAATAAAGATACCCCACTTACCTCACATCCTTTGGCTAAAGCAAACCCACCACCAACAAGAATGACAATGTTCCATGGCATGCATTGCTCAAATTCTTTCCACAGGATCATTGGGCCACCATCTGGCACTGTAGCGGTTTCTTCAGATTTATCTTCACATTTATGCAGAAAAAACCCAAGACATTGAAGCAGGTTATTAGGTTTGTAAACTTACACCAAAGTAGCAAGAAGTTATAGTTATAGTCCTGCAATCATGCTCATGTTTTCGTCCATATACTACAGGTTTATTAATAGCTGAGTAACAAAAACTGTTCAAGCTACAGCATAGCATGCATCAACTTAGCTTAATAAATGCTGGCTTGACAACCCCACATTTCAACTTAAAATTTGTACTCTTATATGGGCAATTTTGAATTAGTGAAGCAGGGAACATTTACCCCATGAAAGAAACTAGATCACGGGCACAAAGTCTTTTACAGATAATAGTGTCTCGTTGACCAGACCTTGGCGGGAGCCTTGGTTTCTGAGGGTATTTCCCACTTTACTCATTTTCTTCACATTCATTTTACACAACCCTTTGGATTGTGTTTGGCTGTTTTTCAGTTCTCTGGAGTATTAGATTACCTGATTAGGATCAACAGCCCATACTGTTTTTTTTCATCATAAGATAACCCTTAAAAAGATAACAACAGATGACCCATATGTTTTTGTTGGCAACAGGCCAATTTCTATTTTATAATTTTAAAATAATCTGAAATAATAAAAGCGGGCTCCATGGGCATGGGTGGCAAGAGGAGATGGAGAAGACAACCAGGAGACACACAATAGGAACACCAAACCAGGATGGTGATGGTTGACCAGGGGAAATAGAGAAGACAACTAGGAGACGCACAATAGGATAACCAGACCAGGATGGTGGGGGTGGCCAAAGGAGATGGAGAAGACAGCCAGGAGACACCACCATTACATTAGAAGTAATCATTTACATTAGAAGTAATCATACCTGAAGATCTGAAAGAGAAAGGTTTGGGTTTTTTCCAGGTATAATAAACAACAAAAATCCAAAAAGAACTGCAGAGGTAGCGTCAGATTTGTAACCTTTCCTGTCAAGAAACAACATACAAATTTATGTTTAGCGATAGTGGGCATCACAGTTGCCTTTTATCTCAGGCAATATTCACATATCTAACTGGGTGAGAGGTTATGGCAGCTATTTTAATGATGCAGCCACTAGGGGCAGGAGTGAGTGGGGTTCTCTCCTACCACCAGGGTTCTGAGGTAGACCTGGGGAGCGATCATGACTAGGGGAGTGGGGTGGGAAAGAGAGGGGGTCTTGATGTTGTGGGCTGGTGAGGAGGGGGATAGAAAAAGGGGCTGTTTGAAGGGGGTGGGAGGAGGGTCTTGATGTCACAGGCTAAGGGAGGGGGATCAGAGGGGCTAAAGGACCATATTGAGGGTCATGTGGGTGCTAGCTGAATATCAGCCCGGACTCGCATAAGCTCTTGCGGCCAGTGATGGTGTGATTAGTAGTAGATATTGAAAGCTGGTGCCTGGACATGGCCCAACATTGAATATTTGGGCTAATTTGGCCAGCAATAGTCAGCGTTGAAAAAAACCACAAACCTCTGCTAGCTGAATATCAGCCAGCTTATATTTTGGGGATAAATGGATAATTTTTATCTCAAGTAGTGCTTTAGAACATCTAGTAATGACCTATGACAAACAAAAATATTGTTAAAAATTATTTTAAAAGATGTTAAAAAAGATTTAATAGAGGACCTGCTGATTAGAATAGCAAAAGGCTCACAGAGTGAACATGTGGCATATGTTAACTGATATGATGGTTCCCACATCAACGTTTTGATAAACTCAAGTGTTTTTGTAAAGTGTAGTTGAAGAGGGCCTCTATAACATTAGCCACCCAGGTGAGTAGGGACGCACATTTATACCTCCTCTGACACAGGAGTAATCGTGTGTGTATATTGCTAGTAAAACCAGTGGATATGCATGTATTTTATAAAATACAGACATGAGTGCAACCCAGCCCCCGCTCTGCCCTGGAAAATGACAGCACATAAAGACCATCTGCTGAATATTCAGCCGGCAGCAGTCAGCATTTCTTAAATGCTGACTGTCCTGACTAAATTAGCCCGATATTCAATGCCGGGCCATGTCCATGCACTGGAATTGAATATCTGGGTCTCACCAAAGTCTGTTCTGATCTCAGAACTTATGCGAGTCCTGGCTGAATATTTGACAGGATCTACATAAACGGAGTCCACAGTTCCTCCATTCCCCCCCCTGAAAACAGTCTGATCCCCTCTCCTTCTTATCCTCCCCCCATCCAAGCTAAGTCTGATTCCCCCTCCTGGCCTTCCTTGAGTCGCAGCAGGCCTCCCATCCCCCCCGGCCTACCTTAAAAGGTCTGGTGGTCTAATGATGGCTCCTATTGAAAATGGCTTCTGGTAACAAGTTCCTAGAGCTTAACTATGCATTGAGTGAAAAATATTTTCTCTGATTTGTTATAAATGTACTTTAGCAGTTTCATTGCACGTCCCCTATTCTTTGTACTGTTCGAAAACATAAGCAAGCTATTTACATATTCCACTCAGGATATTATAGACCTCTATCAGATTCCCCCTCAGTCATCTCTTCTCCTAACTGAAGAGCTTCAACTTTTCTGGCCTTTCTCATATAAGTATCGTTCCTTCCCTTTAATCATTTTGCTTGCTCCTGTCCAGATCTCTCTCAGTAGGTTGGTATCTTCTTATTATTTATTTATTTATTTGTGACTTTTATATCCCACATTATCCCAAACAAGTTTGAGTTCAATGTGGCTTAGAATAAACAGTATAGGATAATAACAAAGAATAATGCATAATGGCTTGTCTCAAGGGTTATTACTGTTAGATGTACAAAGTGAAAAGTTGGAGAAAGATCTGGGATCCTTTACATGTGTCACCTATTTTCATGATCCATTTACCTTGTAAGTTTGTGAAATGTGCAATTTTTTATCCTCGCCCCTTGGTTTATTACTCATTGTTAACTCCCCTTTAGAACCGGGAACTTTCCCTGCAGGGTTAAAGCAAGCGCTTAAATCTCATCCTTATTCATACACAGTACCTGGTGAACAGCGTAATGGTGGTGGGGCCACTACACAATAGTGATCACAGTGCAATCAAATTTGTCATCACTGGAAGGATGATATTAAAAATTACTGCTGGAACACTTAATTTTGAAAAAGACAAACTGTTTCACCATGAATAGAGCGATCCCAGGATTTCAGAAATATCAGACATTGTTGGTGCACCAATTGCTATATGTGGCTAAGTTTACCTTAGCGGCTGCTTGGAAGACACCAGGGGACCCACTTTTGGTTAAGTGGAGATCTCGACTTTACACTATATAAATTTGAAAACTAACCGTTATTAGATGAAAATCTTTCAAGACTTGGGAAAAGATTTGGGGATCTGTGGGTGAGTAAGACCTGGTTTGGCTTTTTCTGTGTGATCACCTTTTTAGGGCTCTGGGGTTTGAGGTTTTTTTTTTTCCTTTAGTATTATTTATATTAGAGGTTTTGTTAGCATTGAGATTAAGTTCTCTTTCTACCTAAACAGATTGTACACTGTATCTGTATGTATTTTTGTTTGTTCACTGTAATAAAGACCTCGTTAAAAAATTTTAAAAACAGTTTCACCATTGATATTTTAATTTTCCTAAGAATACCGCTTCCAAATACATCCAGAATGCCCCTCTCTCTCAGCCAGGACATTCACTTTTGATGAACTTTCTGGATGGCTTATGGTAATTGAATTATCAGTTGCTTAAATAATCGAATTAGCAAGGCCTGAAGCCTAGTGCTGTTCGGCTGCCCACCAGTTACAAGCTTAGGTTCATTTAAATTCTTTTAATATTGTTTTACTTAAAAGGAAAAATGTGGCCAAGTCCTTAGTTAAAACTAGGATATTTTACCTTTGAACAGTGAGGCAATATATAGATTGGACAGAAAGACAAATCAAACCCAGGGACTACACTTGAGAAACCTGCATGTTGTCAAGTAACCAGTTAAGTTCTTCATGCAGGACTGCAGGAGCACAAGGAAGCAATCTAAAAAACCTTTGACTTACACTCCAAAGAGTGAATCCCAGCCTGGGATAATCCAGGATCCCGAGTAAACCATGACAGTGCCATTAGGAGAAAAAACAAGTGTTACTACTTCTGGATAGCTGGAATGAAAAAGGATTCATTATATGTTGCCCCAAAATTCCCAACAAATCTCAAAGGATGGTCTGTCCACAAAGTTATTTCTTTTCTTATGCAAGTTAATAACAAGCTTCAGCCAGAAAAGCTAACTTTTCTAAATGTATGGAGATCGTCAGCCCAAATTATCCTGCACCAACCAACAAACAAAGCATGACAGGGCTATTTAGCTGGAAGTTAAAATGTGTACATTAGAGCAGGCACCACAGACACAAGCAAGGGGATGATCAGAAGCAAACGCTGGTGCTAGAGGCTGTTAGCGCCATACCAGCGCTGGTGTTTGCTACCGCCCCATGATCAGAGCCCTCGAGCGCATGAAACAACGCGTTTGAGGGCTCTGAACGCAACTAGCATGCAATGCATGCTAAACAGGGTTAAACATATTCATCCCCAATGATCAGCAGCGTGCCAAAGATTGGGTCGCTGGCCACAGCAAACCCTACACCAGCTCCGAGCTGAACCTAAGGGGGGATCGGCAGTCCAGTGGACCTCCAGCCCCCCTATCACTGAGGGGGGGGCTTTGGTCGCCCACTGGGCCACCAGGGACTGGGTGCACATGTTGACGGGAGTAGGGGGGGCTGGAGACCTGTGTTTGACAGGTTTGGGCTTTTGACAGCCCAGACCTATCAAACAAGTGCGGAGGATTGTGCTGAGCGCATGCTCAGGCACAATTCTCCCGCACTTCTACCCCATGATCAGAGATAATTGCATGCTTAAATTTGCATGCAATTATCTCTGATCATCAGTGCGGTAAAGCCCCGCGCTGTTCCAGTGCTATTTTAGAGCGCTGTTTGGAACAGCACGGGGCTTTTGATCATCTGCTTGCAGGAGAACTCCTGAGGCCAAAGGAAGAGCAAGAGAAGCACAAGAGGTTGGATTTGATTTTTACAGTTGATTACTTGTCTTTCCAAACATGAAATCAAAGTGAATTACATTCAGGTCTAGCAGGCATTTCCCTTCCTCAGAGAGCTTATTATGTTTGTACCTAAGGAATCCTCTGGTCTATCTTACTCCCTTTTCTCTCAAGCCCAGCTGATCTTCACTACAACCCCTTTTCTCTCAAGCCCAGTCTCTCCTCCCCTCTCTACAAACCACACTTTTCCTCTTTCCCCCTCTAGTCTGACCTAGCCCATTCCTAGCTTAGGGAACACTGCAGTCCTGTCACCTCTCCCTGTATCCTTGCTGGTATACATGAGAGTAGACCGTGGAAGATACCTACGTAGCTTAGAGGGAACACTGCATTCTGTCACCCCCCCCAGCACTGCCCCCTCCCCTGCTGGCATGATTTTGGGTGAAGAACCCTACATAGTAGAACATTGCACTCCTATCACCTCTCCAGCACCCTGCTGGTATGAATACGGTGAAGAACATGTACATAGCTTAGAGGAAACAGTGCAGTCCTAACACCTCTCCCTGCACCCCCACTGGTATAAATGTGGGTGGAAGACACCTTTCATGGCTTAGAGGGAACACTGCACTTCTGTCACATCTCCCTGCAGCCCCACTGGTATAGATAAGAGTGGAGGACACCCATGTAGCTTAGAGAGAACACTACGCTCCTGTCACCTCTCCCTGCTACTGCTGATCTGCTTGATTGGACCCACCCCCTAAGCTAGCTACTGTTGCTTCAGAAGAATATAACAAAGGGAATGTTTTTTTCTACTTAGTGGACTGTAGTGGGCTTCAATGGTAGCTCCTGTAGTTGGGAATAGGATCAGTGCCAGGCAGACTTCTGTTGAGATTTGGCCAGCCCCAACTGTATTATCGAAACAAAAGATGGCCGGCCATCTTGTTTCGATAATACGGTTGGCTCCGTCGCTTCCCGGGGCCGGCCCCGGAGATGGCCCCCTTATAGATGACCGGCCCCGTTCGATTATGCCCCCTATGTGGCTCAGT